>NW_005871097.1:1029736-1101835 GCF_000147115.1 Myotis lucifugus
CTGACTATTCTGGGTCTCTCATATAAGTGGAGTCATACAGTGTTTGTCCTTTTGTGACTGGCTTATTTCACTTAGCATAATGTCCTCAGGGTTCACCGTGTTACAGCATATGTTAGAATTTCCTTCCTTGTAAAGGCTGAATAATATTCCATTGTAAGGATAGACTACATTTTGTTTATGCATTCATCCGTCTATGGACTCTGGGGTCGAGTTTACTTCTTGCCCCCTTTTAGAATATAAGGTTTTGTGGCTCATAATTATTTCATGCCACAGGACATCAGAATGCAGCAGTGTACCCTGATCCTCCAGTTAAGAGAATCATTCTGAGCAGTTTGAGAATTTTTATGCCAAATACTTCAACTTGCAAAGATCAGCAAACCTTCCTTTCTGTTCTTGTGACCAAGAGCGCACCTTTTTCTCTCAAAGCTCTTATATATTGAATTTTGTCTCTCACTAGACTAGATTATGAATTTAGAGACAGTGGGGGCAGGAGTGGGGAAGTATCTTCGTTTGCCCAGTACCTGACACTGTGCTTGGTGCGGCTGGGTGCTCAGGAAATATTTGTTACAGAACGAGTCTTACTTTGGACAAGGCATATAACCATATTTATGTAATTAGGCAGTTGAACCAGGTGACTTTTAAGGCTCCTTTTGGTTCTGACATTGTTTGGGTCCATTATTAAATCTGATAATAAAAACTTCAGAATCTGGAAGACTGGAAAGTGGGGGATGGGGGAAAGAGATTTTTGCTTAGATATGTTTTCAGAGCTCCTCACATTGTATCCCAGAGTTGGTCACCCACAAATAGAACCATCCCAGGATATTGATATTGCTAAAATAACATTTTGTGGGGGTTTTTTGTTGTTGTTAATCCTCACACGAGGATATTTTTCCTATTGATTTTTAGAGAAAGTGGAAGGGAGGGAAGGAGGAAGGGAAGGAGGAGGGAGAGAGAGAGAGAGAGAGAGAGAGAGAGAGAGAGAGAGAGAGAGAGAGAGAGAGAGACATCTGAGAGACACATCAATTGGTTGCCTCATGCATAGGCCCCGACTGGGGCTGAGGATTGAACCTACAATCCAGGTACATGCCCTTGACCAGGAATTGAACCCACGACTCTTTAGTGTGCAGGTCCATGCTCCAACCACTGAGAAACACTGGCCAGGGCTCTTAAAAACAACATTTTGAATTTGAGGTTTTCTCTGTGTGCTGGTAACATTCTTTGATTAACAAAAAGCCCTAGCCAGTTTGGCTCAGTGGATAGAGCATTAGCCTGTGGACAGAGGGGTCTTGGGTTCGATTCTGGTCAAGGGCATGTACCTAGGTTGATGTTTCTCTCTCTGTGTCTCTCCATCTCCCTTCCACTCTCTCTGAAAATCAATGGAGAAAATATCCTCGGATGAGGATTAACAACAGCAAAAACCACCAGCTAAAAAGTTTTTTGAAGTTTAGCTTCATTTGGATTTTCTAGAAACATGGATAGGAAATAAACCTCCTCTTGACATCATCATCTTTACAAAGAATCTCATAGGAATTCTTAGTGATAATCTTACCATGAGAAATCAAGAGAATAATAAGCATGTAAGGAAAATGAAGATTCCAGAATTATAGTTCAAAAAACTGGTAAGAAAGTATGGAGGGAGATGTGATTTGAATATTGAATCTTTTGGATTTTCTGAACTTTGTGCTGGTTTCTGGATTTGTGTTTTAAGCCTGGTTTTCAAAAGTCTCTTGTTAGCAACCAGATGGTCGTCAAATAATTGATATATGTTCATTTTAAGCACATTTGGGGAACAGTGGCCTGGATTTTCCAGTAGAAAGATTTAGTAATTCTGTTTGTCTTTGAATGCCAACAAGGTTTTTTTTTATTTTTTTATTTTTTATAATCGTGTTTTCTAATGTCTTGGAAGGAACCTCTGGAAAATTGCAACCAATGATTTGATTGCATGATGTACTTGGAATAGAAACTTAAGGATATGGATACAGTTTACTTCAGTTTCAAATGTCTAGTCTTAGAAGTGGTTACATTTGTAAACTTAGATGAGAATTTTTTTAGTGTTTAAAGGGTTTTCCCCTCTCATTTGTTTTCTGAGACTTGAGTTAATGAATACAAATAGACATTGCAAATATACTCATCTGATTTTATTCCCTATTTTCAGAGAGTTGTTCAAAACTTTAGGGTCTGCTATCCTAACGTCTTACTTGAATGCTTTTCAAAGAAAAAAAAAGATCTTATTTAAAAAGTGGGGTTTCACTAAGGAAAAGGGTTGTGAGTTGCCTCCATGGGTGGCAAGCCTCAATAGTCCTTTTTGTGAACTGGGGAAATGCATCAGTGATCATTGGAAGGTGCTGGTAACCAGCATGCCATTTGGCTGAGGACATCAAGAAAGGGAGTAGAGATCTGTCTGAAATAACCCATTACAGTGTTTATAATAGGTTCTCTCAACACTGTGACCGCTCAGATTGGTGACAAGATAATGGCAAAAAGCAGCTGTGCTATGGAGAGGTGTCCTTTCAGATGCCCTTTTAATTAATCAATATTCCTCAGAATATCACTGGCTGCAGAAAGATTCAGTTTTTAAAAATGATTATTTTGTTTTTATTGTTGACATTATTACAGATGTCCCCCATTTGCCCCCCCTTTGCTTCCCTCAACCCAGGCTCCGCCCTCTCCTCCCTTTGGTCCTAATCACACTCTTGTCTGTGTTCATGGGCTATGCATATATAATCTTCGGCTATTCTCTTCACCTTCTTTCATCCCATCCACTCCACCCACCTCCCCTCTGCCAGCTGTCAGTCTGCTGAGTTAAATAAGCCCAGTCAGAGAAAGACAAATACCACATGATCTCACTTATATGTGGAATCTAATGAACAAAATAAACTGATGAACAAAATAGAATCAGAGACATGGAAGCATGCAACAGAAAGACCCAGTTTTTAAAAACATGACATGGGCTCTCTGTTTGGGGTGTGTATGAGTGTGCAAGGCCTTTTCCTCTCCTCCCTCTTGCCACCATGGTTGGCCCATTCCATCTCTGGCTATTTTGGGTTGTGACCTGGGATCAGAGTGGAACTCACTGCCAGGCCTACAGAGGTAGGGCTCCAGGTGTAGCCGGTCCCGGATGCCTCATTGGTGGGTAGGTTAATTTCCTGTGGCTGCCACAACAAATTACCACAAAGTGGGTGGCTAAAAACAACAGAAATTTATTCTCTCACAGTTCTGGAGGCTAGAAGTCCAAAATGAAGGTATCGACAGGGCTGCACTCCCTCCAATGGCTCCAGGGACGAATTCTTTTCTTGCCTCTCTCAGCTTTTAGGGGCTCCTGGGCTTCCTTGGCTTGTGGCCACATCACTTCAATCTCTGCCTCCATCTTCATATCACCTTACTAGGGGCCCGGTGCACGAAGATCCATGCACAGGGGCGGGGTCAGTGGGGGGGGGGTCGCTCAGCCCGACCTGCACCCTCTCCAATCTGGGAGCCCTCAGGGAAGCTCTCTCCAATCCGGGAGTTTCTGTCTGTCTTTGCAATCATATGAGCGAATTGTCTGAGACCCCCAACCCAGTTTGGTTTGTTGCTCACAGAATAATAGAGGCATTTTTTTGTTTGCTTCATTGGTGGAGATTTCTTGGAAGTTTTAGGATATCTTCTCTTTAATTTTTCCTAGACACTTTGATTTTACTTAT
Organism: Myotis lucifugus; assembly: GCF_000147115.1. Taxonomy (NCBI): domain Eukaryota; kingdom Metazoa; phylum Chordata; class Mammalia; order Chiroptera; family Vespertilionidae; genus Myotis; species Myotis lucifugus. Next base: position 1,033,417 of record NW_005871097.1, read on the forward strand.
GTCTCTCACCTTTGCTTTCCCTCCATCGCCCACCGAAACAGTAACTTGCTCCTGGCTCACTTTGCTAGTGTCTAGGACAGTGATGGCAAACCTATGACACGCGTGTCAGAGGTGACACGCGAACTCATTTTTTTGGTTGATTTTTCTTTGTTAAATGGCATTTAATTATATAAAATAAATATCAAAAATATTAAGTCTTTGTTTTACTCCGGTTGCAAATATAAAAAAATTTCTATATGTGACACGGCACCAGAGTTAAGTTAGGGTTTTTCAAAATGCTGACACGCCGAGCTCAAAAGGTTCGCCATTACTGGTCTAGGAGATCCGTCTGCTACCAGAACTACAATTCCCAGCATTCCTGGCACTCCCCGTGCTCTGGGCTTCCGCTTCTGGTCCTGGGGCTGCCACCAAAACTACTATTCCCAGAATTCCTGGTGCTCCCCACGCTGGGAGCAACCCAGGGAGCCACGGCCCCCCTCCCCCAAGCCTCTGGCTCTCCTGCTCTGCTCTCTGCCCGGGGACTGAGGGAGCCACGTCCTCTCAAGGGAGCAACCGAGGGAGCGACCAAGAGAGCCACGTCCCCCCAAGCTGCTGGCTCTCCCGCTTCTGCTCTCTGCCTGGTGCCTGTGTATGCAAATTAACCTGCCAACTTTGTCAGGTTAATTTGCATATCCACTCCTGATTGGCTGGTGAGCGTAGCAAAGGGACAGTCAATTTACATGTTTCTCTTTTATTATATAGGATATCTGTCTTCTCTGTGTGTCTCTTATAAGGACACTTGTCATTGGATTTAGGGCCCACTCAGATAATCCAGAATGATCTCTTTATCTCAGGATCCCGAACTTAATAATCTGCAAAGACCCTTTTCCCAAATGAAGTCATAGTCATAGGTTCTAGAATGGGGATGTAGATATATCTGTTTGAGAGTCACTATTCAGCCCACTAGAGTGGGCACACCAAGCCGGGAGGGATGGGGCCCCTGCAGGAACCACACTGTGGGCCTCATGAAGAAAGCAGAGGGAAAGAAACCCACTTTAAAGGAGCCAGTGTTTTTATTTAGTTACTTTATTATTATTTTTATTGTGGTAGATTATACATAACATAAAATTTACCATTTTAATTATTTTAAGTGTACAGTTCAGAGGCATTAAGTACATTCGCAATGTTGTGCAACCATCACCACCATTTATTGTCAAAACTTTTTCATCTTCTCAAACTGAAACTCTGCATCCATTAAACATGAACACTTCCGTTCCCCTCAAATTATTATTTTCACATTCTTTCAATTTTTGTTTTATTTTTGGAAGTGCTGTGTGATCATTTTAGAAGTCTGCCCGGTCATTTAAAAAACACTTTAAAAATAACTTTATTGCGGCATATTTTACATATCATATAATTTACTCATTTCAAGTATAGTTTAATGATTTTTAGTAAATATACACAGTTGTGCAACAATTACTATAAAATGATTTAGAACATTACAATAACCCCAGTAAGATTGTTCATGCCCATGTATAGTTATTCTCGTCCCCCACCCCCACCCCCTTAGCCCCACTGCCTACTGTCTGTTTCTATACATCTGCTTTTTCTGGATGTTTCAAATAAAGTTCTATTTAAAACTTAAAAATACATTTCTGATTAGAAAATATGATGAAATAGAATCCCATCAGCTGGGAGCTTATTAGAAATGCAAGCTCTCATGCCTCACCTAGACCAATTTAATCAGAATCTGCACTTGAACAAAATCTTCAGGAGATTCTTATGCATATTAGATTTACAGAAGCACTGATAGATTGTATCTACTGTATTGACTCTTTGTCCCCTTAATATATTAGGAGTGTTTCCCCCAAATCATTAAGTGTCTTCTGAGAACATTTTAAACTCCACTGTGAGAATATACTGTAACAATTTAACCAGTCCTTTCAGGGCAGACTTCGAGTTTTCCATCTTTTTTTGCCACTGAAAATAAAACTATGATGGCCATCTTTGTATGTAAATCTTTGGGTGTAATTTCATATCCACTGTGCCAGTAATTCCATTTCTAGGAATTTATCCTAACGCAATAATTATAGTTATACTGCTAAAATTTAGAAAGTGCATATAAACGCTGATCGTGTAGTTGGTCATTTAAAGTATTGTTTTCCTGGAACTGGACATAAAGCCAAGCAGATAATGGAAAACCCAAAGCCCCAACATGTGATGCAGGGCATCTCGCTAACTTTCACCTCAATCTTCTTGAACTTTAGCTTCACTGTTGAATGAGGTGAATGAATGAATGAATGAATGAGTGAAAATTGTACCAAAAAATGAAGTACAGGTTGTTAATGAAGCAGTGAAATAGAAAGGGCAAAATGTGTAATACCTTTCTTGTCTGTTGTAATCCTCACTAACCTTCCAGCCTCCACTTGTCAGCTATACCCTTGTAAGCAGCCCAATATGTTACTCCTGGAAGCCTCATAGGTGGGAAGTCACGGTCATGGCAGCAATGGTCTCATCCTCAGAACACACTGGGCTTCAGATTCAGTTTTCTCACTTGTTTCCTTGGGAAGTATGTGAGCAGGTCAGGTCTTGCATACCTGCCTCTTATCTGTCCCTCCACAGCTTCATTAGCTTGAGGTGGAATTCAGTGTGTCTAAGAGTGGGAGCCTGAATCTTCTTATTCCCTTTTCTGTGCTGCCATGTTCTTTGAGCTTCCCACTGCCTGAAAAAAACAAAAACAAAACAAAACACCTCTTCCTTTTTTTTCCTGGGGGGTAGGGGTAGAGAGGAGTAGGTTATGAAAGTGCTTATTCCTGAGGGTTCAGATCCAACTCGCTACTTCAGAGGGTCTTGGACCTCCTGTACCCTCACTGTGCAGGCAGCCTAACGTGTTTCTCTGGACTGTGGTTCTCACATCAGAGTGTGTATCAGCACCTGTGGGTAGGCCTGGTAAAATATAGACTGATGACATTAGTTATCATAGCCAAGATATGGTAACAACTTAAGTTGTCCATCGATGAATGAACACACCCATGCATACACAAAATACAATACTACTCAGTCATCAAAATGAATGAAATTTTGCCATTTGTGACAACATGGATGGACCTTGATGAATAATGCTAAATGAAGTAAGGCAGAAGGAAAAAGACAAATACTGTGTGATTTCACTCATGCGTGGCATATAAAAAAAAAGGACAGAACAAAAACAAACATAGATGTCAAGAACAGATCGGTGGTTACTAGAAGGGAAGTGGGTTGGGAAATGGGTGAAAGGGGTGAAGGGGGTCAATTATATGGAGATGGATAGTAAATAGACCTTTGGGGGTGATCACTCTGTAGTTTATACAGATATTGACTTATAATGTTGTATACCTGAAACATATATATGCCATAGAGTGCTGGGTCCCACCCTGAGTGCTTCTGGTTCAGCAGGATGGGGCAGGACCAGAGAATCTGCATTTCTATCAAGGTTCCTAGATGATACTGGTAGTTTGGAACCCTACTTCTAAATCCATGGCTCTGGACCTCCCCTCTGCCCTTTCAATCACTTCCAAGTAGGTGAAGCAAGGCACAGGAGGACTGATGTGTTTGAGGCTCTTGCAGCCAGGAGTGGTGTCCAGTCCTCTAATGCAGTGCTTTGCTGTGGTGTGTGTTTGCTTGCTCAGCGGTGACACTTAATGAGTGAGGCTTTACATAGGCCCTTCAGAGTATAAGGAACAAATTACTTCAAGTAGTGGGACTGGGGTTATTGAGTCATTTAGGGAAGTGAGGAACCAGGAGATAAGAACAGAAGCCCCAGGTCTTTAGGACTTCCTAGAAACTTGATAAAGAAAGCCAACAGGCATGGAGCACCTGAGGGCCTTGGCTTGCTTTGCGCCTTACATTTCCATTAGCACGTAGCTGAGCTGAACATCTTAACCTTTTAGCCCCAGCTCTTTCTGTTGACTTCGTCTCCTTCCAATAGGATTTTCCCCTTGGCTCGGCAGGGCAGCTTCTCCTGGAAGGACCCCAGTGGCAGCAGGCTTTTTCTCCGCACAGCCCTGGACCATTGGTAGTGGGAGTTGCAGTCCTTAGTGAAACGGGGAGCAGGCTGTGGGTCCCCAAATTGTGCTGTCATCTAGAGGCCTCAAGGCTTACCTTTTCCATTTACACCCAAAGGCTTAAGGACAACTAGTGAGAGCAGGAGAGGGTCAAGGGAGTTGGAGGGGATCTTGGTTCAACTTTGTCTTGAATGTTCAGTCATCTCTTAATGGGGCTTTCCAGTCTTGGTGGGGGCTGTAGATTCAGGTGGCAGGTAGTTGGTGATTTGGTATCAATAAGAAGTTCATTAAAATATTCAGGATGGCAAGGGCTCCTGGGAAAACCAAGAGAGGAATTGGCTTAAAGAGCTAGGCCGTTGAGCTAGATTTACACTTATTTCTAATGTCTGTCAAACCAGGGACATCACTCCTAGTGGATATCTCATCCTCACATCTAGTCCCACACTTGTGGGAGTTTGCTCCAGACAGTTGCATCTGTGAGGCAGTATTTTCCTCCTTCTTCCATTCCTCCCCCAGCATCTTCTTTTAGGCTCTGCTAGGCCATTTGAGCAAGAATTTACAGGCCCAGGTCATAAAACATTTCTGTATCAGAATCTCTCCAACAGTGCAGGCTGATTTGAGCTCCCCCATGGAAGAGCAGACATTTATAAGTATATGGTATTTGGAGAGTTCTGACTTTAGATCATTTTGAAGAAAGTGTCTTTTGGGGTTATTATTTTCTGTAAACTGACAAAAGCAACTAAATCCTTTTTGGGGGAATGGATTCTTGGCACCCTCTGTCATCTTTTGGGCTAGTCACACTCCTGCTAAATATCAGCCAAGCTCCCTGTGGACACTGTGGGATAAGGACACCATCTTATTTTTACCAGCGCGCAAAGGATAAATTAGGCTACAGGGCTTGAGAATGAAATTATTAAATATCAATGGGAGATAATAAATGTGAAGTAGCTTGCAAATCTTTCGCTTTTATGGCTGTTTCAGTGAAAACACAGCTGCCAAGGTACTTTCCTAGCTATAATTGAGAAGGTAATTTTCTTTACAGCCATTGAAGCCAGATCTTTAGTGTCTTTGAGTCATTAAGAAGCACAAATGGGATGAGTCTCTGAAAAAGATGAATAAACATGGGGCAGAGGTGCCTGTAATGCAGATAACAGCATGGAGGGCCCCAGTATTCCGAATAAACCCAAGGACTAACTTGTGGTATGCTTTATTAATGGACTGGAGTTAACACTTGACTGATGCAGCTAATTCTTCCCCTTGGAGTTAATGTTTGCACTAAATTTTCCTGGTAATGAATGATTTAGAATAAGCAGGCATGTTAGTTTAAGATATAGTGCTAATATTTCATGAGGAACATTGAACAAGGCATGATGTTTAAATCAATAGTTGAAAATGTGAGGTGAAACTTTCCCGAAAAGGCTTATAAGCTAAATAAGAGCAGTTAATTGGCAGAAAATCAAGCCCACCCAATATTTTCATTGTTTACAGGCCAAGTAAATATGAAAGAAAAGAAACCCTCCTCCAGTTCCGTGACGCCATCGCTTTCCTGGCATATTGTAGAGCTTTTGACGGTGGTGTGGTGCTTTGCCTCAGCCAGGCTGACAGGAGTGAGGGAGTGTTGCTAGGCATTGATTTCAGTCCTTTTGTAAGTGTACTTGTGAAGACCTGTGGAGAGATTTACCTCAAGTCAGGGTTGACTGTTTCTGATAAAATCCCCTGATGTCAGGCCACAGATGGAATTTCCACAGACTGGTGGCAAATCCTTTGTGAACATTCTGTGCAACACTACTAGATGGAGAGGCTTTCAGGGAGGGGAAGGGGGTTAGCTCTGTTCAGCTGTTAGCTTTACTTACCACCCCCGCCCTCAGAGTCCCAGAGAGAGAGATGCTCAGATGGCCTCTTGGCAGGTCTGGCCATGTTTTGAGGCCTAGATTTGTAAAGTAAGATGGCTCCTGCAATTAGCACAGGTTTTCTAGTTGAAATATTTCTGGATTTCTCCATAACTTGAGAATATAGTTTTTAAAATGTAAAGGTGAAGATTCATTTACTTGTATTTTAATAAATTCTCTCAGTTTATTGAGGAAAACCATATAATCTAGAATTTCCTCATGTTTAAAAGTTAACCAAGTTAGCATCTCTGAAGATTACCAAAAGGATATATGTTCATATCAAATCATATAAGATTTATGTTCACTTTGCTCAAATAGTTGTCTATAAAAGTTACGATATAAAAACCAGCCCTTGCCCTGACTGGTTTGGCTCAGTGGATAGAGCGTCAGCCTGCGGACTGAAGGGTCCCGGGTTCGATTCCAGTCAAGGGCATGTACCTTGGTTGCGGGCACATCCCCAGTAGGAGATGTGCAGGAGGCAGCTGATCGATGTTTCTCTCTCATCGATGTTTCTAACTCTCTATCTCTCTCCCTTCCTCTCTGTAAAAAATCAATAAAATATATTTAAAAAATAAATAAATAAATAAATAAATAGAAACCAGCCTTAGCCAATTTGGCTCAGTGGATAGAGCATCAGCCTGTGGACCAAAGGATCCCGGGTTCAATTCCAGTCAAGCTCACATACCTTAGTTGCAGGTTCCTCCCCGGCCCGGGTCGGGCAATCGATGTGTTTCTCTCACATAGACATTTCTGTCTTTCCTTCTCTCTCTCAAAAAAAAAATCAATGGAAAAATATTCTCGGTGAGGATTAACAAAAATATAAAAAAAATAAAAACCAAAGCACATACTACAGAGTAGGAAATCAAGTGCTTTTATTTATACCCAGAAAATAGGAAAAACATAAAATCAGGGCCAAACCCTCAGAAAAGACTACCAAAAAAAGACCCTTTAGTTAGGATTTTGGGGATTTTTTTTTGAGCCATTGAGGACCATTTGATGCTGGTGACAGTGAAGTCACTTATTTCTTGATTTCCCAGGATTCTACTTTGTGAATGTTGACAAACAGCTGGTAATTCCATTTTCTACAGAAGGGTAGCACTTGGTGACCGTATTCTCAGGACATGAGCCGCTCCCCAGAGCCCCATGCCTTTCACATGGCAGTGCCATCAGCTGGGACCTGGGGAGGAAATGCCAGTCCGGACCCCAGCTGTTCATTTAGCTCTTCTGAAAATGATGATTCTCATAGATGTGTGCGTGAGTGTGTGTAAGACTGGTGCAATTTGCATTTCAGTTCAGAGATGGGAGCTAACATCTGAGAAAACAGCAGGTAAAAGTCGACTAGTGAATTTGGATGACTCAGATATGCATATGAACCTGTGGCTTTGCAGTTATAGAAAATAAAAATACATTTTCTGCTCAATTTGACTAATTGGAAATGAGGTAGAATTCCAAAGAGCGAGTTGTGATCTAGGACAAAGGAGCCTCTGGAATGAGCTAGAAGTGGGACTGGGGATGAAGCACAGCTGTTAAGGATACCTGCATGATGGATTGCCTCTAGGGCAGCAGTTCTCAACCTGTGGGTCTCGACCCCTTTGGTGGTCGAATGACCCTTTCACAGGGGTCACCTAAGACCATCCTGCATATCAGATATTTACATTATGATTCATAACAGTAGCAACATTACAGTTATGAAGTAGCAACGAAAATAATTTTATGGTTGGGTCACAACATGAGGAACTGTATTTAAAGGGCCAGAAGGTTGAGAACCACTGCTCTAGCAGTGATCGGCAAACTGTGGCTCGCGAGCCACATGCAGCTCTTTGGCCCCTTGAGTGTGGCCACGAAGTTTCAATCGCACTGTACGTGCGCGTCCGCACGTGGTATTTTGTGGAAGAGCCACACTCAAGGGGCTGCAGTTTGCCGACCACTGCTCTAGGGCATGTGGGAATCTCTTCTTACGGGTTTCTCTGCTTTCTGTGTATCTGTCTGTCTCTGTGTGTGATCTGTACAGGCATACCTCATTTTATTGTGCTTCACTTTACTGGACTTCACAACTATCACATCTTTATCATTGGGGCAAGACTCTCCATTAGTATTAGAATTGTATCCCTGAAATCTATATAATTTTATTAATGTCACCCCAATAAATTCAGTTTATAAAAAAAGTGTTGCCAGTGTTGCTCAGTGGTTGGAGTGTTGGCTCTCGCATGAGAGGGTCTCCGGTTCAATTCCCGTTCAAGGGCACGTGCCTGGGTTGCGGGTTTAATCCCTAGCCCAAGTTGGGGCGTGTGCAGGAGGTAACCAAATCCATGTGTCTCTCTTACATCAATTTCTCTCTCTCTCTTTCACCTCTCTCCCTCCCTTCCTCCCTCCTTTCTACTCTCTATAAAAATCAGTGGAAAAATATACTCTAGTGAGAATTAACAAAAAAAGAAATAAAATAAAATAAATGCATATCTCACTGTACTAAAATCATCTTTTTTTCTAATTGCATTTAATTTTTTTCTCCTTTATTGAGGTATAATTGAGAAATAAAGTTGTATGGTGTCTAGAATGAAAAAAAAAGACTCTCCATCAGGAAAAAGATTATGACTCATTAAAGTTTAGATGATAGTATATTTTAGTAATAAAGTATTTTTAATTAAGGTATGTCCATTGTTTTCAGACATATGCTATTGCACACTTAATAAACTATAGTATAGTATAAACACAACTTTTATATGCACTGGGAAACCAAAAAATGTGTGACTCACTTCATTGCGAAATTCATTTTATTGCGGTGGCCTGGAACCAGACCTGAAATATGTCCAAGGTTTGCCTGTATTTCTCTCTGTGCATGTCTCTGTGTGTGTGCACATCTGTCTGTATGTCTGTGCCTCTGTGTGTCTGTGTGTGGGTCTCACTCTCCTGGAGTAAATGGGCTGCTCCAGGAACTCTTGTCAGGCAGAGTGGGCTGGGCTGCGTTAATGTCACATCTGGTTTCTGACCAGTGCAAAAATGCTACAAGCAGACAAAAATAGGTGCGCCTCAAAGCCCCACACAATGAACAGGTTTCCTCATGGTCATAGGACAGCTGTCATAAAGGTGGGGGGATATGAGGAAGAAGAGAGAGATGGAAGTTTTGGAGTTGTGTTTAACTTGCAGCTTGCATCCTTCACCCCACCCTTTCCCTGACAAACCACCCACGCATCCCTCATTTTACATGACTTTCATCCTCGCTCATCTCCATGGGATATTTCCAGAATTCTGAGTGCTTCCTTCGACTTTCTCTTGTGCAGAAACCATTCCTCCTGGGAGTCATTATTACAGCTCCCGTTAATTTTCATGTTCAATGTTCAGCTTTGCAAAGGAGAGGAAATGAGGGAGTGTGGGTGGTGACTCAGGAAGCTGGGGAAATATCTCTTATTATGTCTAGAATTTTCCCCTTGAATATTTAAAACCTGGCCCGGAGCTGAGCTGGCCTTAATTTTCTGATTGCTATATTTTCCCTTTGACCTTTCTTGTTCCATTTCTTTTTCTTTTCTTGTTTCTGCCTTGAGGGTCCCAATGCTTCCCAAAGCTGTTAGACGTGACCGGTGGCTCCCCTTATTGAAACATTGCTCTTCAGCTGTTTGAGCTCACAGCTAGGAATGGCTGTCTCCTAGCATCACTCCTAGAAGCAGAAGGAACTCTCTTCTTGTCAGTAATAACTTTGAGTTTTTAAAAAGGACACCGTCACAACAATAATTTAAATAACTTTCCCAGGCTATTTCCCCCCTTTTTTCTTCTACTTTAATCAGTGTTTTGAATCTGTTTAATTTTTTACCACCTACTTAGGCATTTTCTTTCTTAAATAATGTACATATTTAAAATTTATAACATGAAGAAAGGAACACGAGATGAAAATAATCTGTCACCCCCCCCTTTAGAGATAGCCATGGTTGAGAATTCACTTTCTAGCTCTCCAGTCATTTGTCTTAAACACAGATAGGTATTTATTATTTTTCTACAAAAATGGGATCATGCTGTAGGTGGTATTTTGTTAGCAATTTTTTAAGTTTTAATTGTGGTAAAACCATAAAATTATAACCAATTTTCAAAAACATTAAATAACTATCAATATTTTATTTTTCAGAATAAATACAACTAAAATAAAACATGACTAGCAAAGGAGAAAAATTAAAAATAGTGCACTAAAAATACATTCTTAAAAGAAACAACTCCATTTTACATGGATACAAAATCTTCATTGCAGCCAATTTTTAACTTTAAGATAATTCCACTTAGTTTTCTACAACATTGGTGATATGTTGCAAGCTTTTTAAAGTTTCAAAACTCTTTCCTCAAAGGCAAGACAGATAGAAGCAGAGCTGTACCATTGAGGCAGGAGTGGGGAGCCTAGGCCCCTCCTTTCAAGGTCATGGTCCACAGTTATTGTCCCCATAGCTTTGAGGACTCCTAGGCGTCACAGTTACTTTCATAGTTGACTCTGAAAACACGCAGCTCTACTTTGAAGTGTCCCAACTGTTAAATCTTAGATTGCTCCGATTTCCCCATAAAGAACAAATCATAAGCATCCTTCGCCTTTGAGAACATTTGTGTTTACTTCTCTTGGGTAAGTACCTATAAGTCAAGTTACTGGGTTCAGAGTATGAGTGCTTTTTTAAGACATATGATCCCTATTGTCAACTGGTCTTCACCAAAGTGGGCCAACTTGGACTGCTACCAGTAGCTTGGGAGAAGGCCACATTCCCCATTCCCTGGGTAGAGTCTCCCTTCAAGATTCAAGGTGTCCTGTAGTGTATCTTATTACTTGATATATGCATTTTTTGTTACTGCTAAGTTTCTGTTTTTATATGTCTGTTGACCATATGTAGTTCGTCGTTGGTGAACAATCTATTCATAACCTTTGCCCATTTTTAAATTTAGATGTTTGTCTGTGAATCCCAGAGTAAAAACCCTTGGTCTGGACTGTATGTATGCATTTTAAATGAGAGAGGAGGGTTGTAGACCAAGATTATCAGTCAGATTTCAACATGAGAACTTGGAAAAGATAAAATTCTGGATTTTGGTCTCTGATTATATGATATTAGATGTCTTATCTGCCTTTAGAAATGCTCCATAATATTGATTAGAGAGAAGTTTAAAGCCAATGGGCTACATTAAGGTTGGAGACATTTCTAGGGGTTTTACTCCAGTACTCAAACTGGAATATGAAAGTTCAATATTTTGGCTTATTACAAGCACACACTGTATTAAACATCTTCTAACTGAGAAAAACATGAAGTGCCCCATGTGCGTTTTGCCACTTAATGTCATGAGTAATGTCAACCTTACAAATAGCACCATAGCTGTGGGTGTCTATGCCTGGAAAGTAGTTAAGACATTTTATCCCTTTCTGTTTGTTTGCCAAGTGATGCTAAATCAATAATAATATTGATTTGAAAAGATGCAAAACCATGCAGTGACTATTTGCAATGAAAATAAATTATAATGCTGCTTTAAACTAATATTGTGCAATATAACCTTATAGATGAGGTTGAAAGCCTCTTTCTACTTAAAAGGAAAACAAGATGTAAAATGTCAAGTTCTCTCTGCCTTTTCAGCAGTCACATCTAACTTTTTGCGGATATAGGAAGTGTCTTAAATAGATAATGTACTCATGTGTTGACTTGTAAATAAGACCATGGGATTACTTATAAAAAAATTCAGAATTGGGGATCAGCCTTGGATATTTTTTTACTCCATTTTAATATTCATATTGTGAACATCTAGTATTTCAGTTTGAAAACTCAGCATATTCTATTTCTTCTAAACATAGACACCACAAATAAGTATTTTGTATTTGTTTCTTTTCCTTCAAGGGGAACACAGTTCTTTGCCCATATCATTATAGGCTCTAAGACAAGTGCCAGACACACAAAATTGTTTTATGTACCCAGGAATGCTCATGAGACACTCCATTTGGTTGTGTGGCTGAGCCAGTTACATTAGGTGGATTTTAGCCTTACACGGAGTAGTTATGGGGTTGTGGACAATATGTATTGAATTCAGATATCTCATTGTTAAGGCCGGGTGTGAATTATACAGTGATCCTTTTTATTTTTATTGAACCCCAGATATTATTGTGTGCTTACCCCCCCCCCTTCAATATGTCATGGAGTTATAAAACAGAGTCACCAGCCTGCCCTTTCCATATTTAACCTTTTTGGGGTTTCTCTTATTGTTCGGTTGGAGTGGTTATAGCTGATTGGCCCTAACAGACATAGAGCAACAAGATAGCTCAGGAGGATAATAAATCCTGTGATTCTCTTCATCTGTGTTTGTGGATGGATGAAAATCTCTAATTGCAATGGGCATGTGTGTTTTGTGTGTCTGCGTGTTGTATGTTCAATTGCAGTCAATTGGAAAATTGATACCAGTGTATTGCATTGTTATCAACATGTCTCCTCTATGTGACCTAAAACCACACCACTTGTTTGTCAGGCTCCCAGTGTGGGTTCAGAGCAAATTAACCTCCAAGTTAGAAATGCCAAACCTCTACACGAACTGAAGGTAGACCACTTTGTTAGTGTGGAGCAGAGAGAAGGTTTATAATGAGAGGACAAGGCAAGTTGAGAAATTGTTCTATATCTCAGCCAGTTAATTATCGCAGCTTCCCAGCATGTATGAAAAGAGAACTGAGAATAACATCAATAGTTATTATTTTCCTTCAATATGCAGTGTACCTGCTATTTACTGTGAACATTCCAGGGAGAAAAGATAAGCAAAGACAACTTTTTAAAAATCCAGAGTCTCAAAGCTTGCTTTGTCTATCTTTTTCTCGCTGATGGGTGAGGGTGAGGGTGGGGCAGGGCCATCACCAAATTTTTGGATCTATTTTTAAACTTTGAGGACAAATTTTATAAATATGAGCTGCTGCTGCCGCTTCTTTTTAAAAAATCCCTTTCTACTCTAAAAATAGTTTTCTGGGAAAAAGTTTGTGAATTGTTTATTAAGGAGAGATGCAGAAATTCAGCTGAGCATGTTTCCTTATAAATAAAGGGGAAAAATCACCTTGAGGCTACTGTCTGAAAGCAGATGTGGCTTCTTGGGAAAGAAACAATATTTCTGAGATGTTAATGCCAACGTAAGAATATAGAAGAAATTCCAGAATTCTCCCTTCTAGCCTCCCTTTTTAATTCTTACCACCAAATTGGTATGTTAGTTACCCTTTTAGAGAAGGCATTTCATTCTCCCAGGCAAAATGAATGACCCCAGCTTCTGTTCTTATCAGTACCATTAGTCATAATTGTGTCTCCTGTAACACTTGTATTTGTTCTAATAATCGCTTACGTTTACTGTAGGTCAGGCGCTGTTCTGAGCTCAGTTCATGTGTTTTTTTGTTTAGTTGTCATAACAACCCTTGAGTTAGTTGCTGCCATTATTCTTGTTTTAAAGATGAAGTAAGCTGTCAAAAATGTGTACATTCCAATTCTCAGAACCTGTGAATATGTTACCTTATGTGGCAAAAGGGACTTTACAGCTGTGAGGCTTTTAAGGCTCTTAAGATCGGGAGATTATAATCACCAGGGTCCTTAGAAGAGGAAGGCATACAGGCAACAAAAGTAAAAATAGATAAATTTGACTATATCAAAGTTGAAACTTCTGTGAATCAAAGGACATAATCAACAGAGTGAAAAGATAATGGGATAGGAGAAAGTATTTGCAAGTCATGTATCTGATAAGGGGTTTACATCTAGAATAATACAGAAATCTTTTTAAAATTTTTTTCTTTATTTTATTTTTTTCTTTATTGATTAAGGTATTACATATGTGTCCTTATACCCCCATTGCCCCTCCCCCCCACTCAGGCCCTCACCCCCCTGGTGTCTGTGTCCATTGGTTAGGCTTATATGCATGCATAGATGTCCTTTGGTTGATCTCTCCCCTTACCCCCACCCTCCCTTACCTTCTCTCTCAGGTTTGACGGTCTGATCGATGCTTCTATGTCTCTGTTTTTGTTCATCAGTTTATTTTGTTCATTATATTCCACATATGAGTGAGATCATGTGATATTTATCTTTTTCTGACTGGCTTATTTCACTTAGCATAATACTCTCCAGGTCCATCCATGCTGTTGCAAATGGTAAGAATTCCTTCTTTTTTACTGCAGCATAGTATTCCATTGTATAGATGTACCACCATTTTTTAATCCACTCACCTGCTGATGGGCACTTAGGCTGTTTCCAAATCTTAGCTATGGTAAATTGTGCTGCTATGAACATAGGGGTGCATATATCCTTTCTGATTGGTGTTTCTAGTTTCTTGGGATATATTCCTAGAATATATTACTGGTTCAAATGGGAGTTCCATTTTTAGGTTTTTGAGGAAATTCCATACTGTTCTCCACAGTGGCTGAACCAGGCTGCATTCCTACCAGCAGTGCACGAGGGTTCCTTTTTCTCCGCATCCTTGCCAGCACTTGTCATTTGTTGATTTGTTGATAACAGCCATTCTGACTGGTGTGAGATGGTACCACATTGTCATTTTGATTTGCATCTCTCAGATGATTAGTGACTTTGAGCATGTTTTCATATGTCTCTTGGCCTTAGAATAATACAGAAATCTTATAACTCAACAACAATAAAAATAAAACCCAAATAACCTGATTAGAATAATACAGAAATCCTATAACTCAAAAATGAAAACCAAAACCAAATAACTTGATTGAAAATGGGCATAGGAGCCCGGCCAGCATGGCTCAGTGGTTGGGCGTCGACCGATGAACCAGGAGGTCATGGTTTGATTTCCAGTCAGGGCATGTGCTCAGGTTGTGGGCTCAACCCCCAGTGGGGGGGCATGCAGGAGGCAACCGACAGATGATTCTCTCTCATCATTGATGTTTCCATCTCTCTTTCCCTCTCTCTTCCTCTCTGAAATCAATAAAAAAAATACTTTTTAAAAAATGGGCAAAGGACCTGAATAGACATTTCTCCAAAGAAGATTTACAGTTGGTCAACACACATATGAGAAGATGCTCGACATCACTAATCATTAGGGAAATATAAATCAAAATCACAATGAGATATGGCTATCATTAAAAAAACTAAACAGAAAATAATTGTTGGTGAGAATTTTGAGAAATTGGTGGGAATGTAAAATGGCGCAGATGCTATGGAAAACAGTATAGTGGTTCCTCAAAAAAAAAAAAAAAGAAAGAAAGAAAGAAAGAAAAAAGAAAAAGAGTTACCACGTAATCCAGCAATCCCACTTCTAGGTATATATCCAAAAGAATTGAAAGCAGGTTCTAAAAGAGACATTTGTACACCCATGTTCATAGCATTATTCACAGTAGCCCAGAAGTGAAAGCAACCCAAATGTCCATCAAAAGATGAAGGAATATTCCTGGCTGGTTTGGCTCAGTGGATAGAGTGTCGGCCTGTGGACTGGAAGGTCCCAGGTTCGATTCCGGTCAAGGGCATGTATCTTGGTTGAGGGCACATCCCCAGTAGGAGGTGTGCAAGAGGCAGCTGATCGATGTTTCTCTCCCATCGATGTTTCTGACTCTCTATCCCTCTCCCTTCCTCTCTGTAAAAAATCAATAAAATATATTTTTAAAAAAGATGAAGGCATAAATAACATGTGAGATATACACACAATAGAATATTATTCAGCATTAAAAAAGAAGAAAATTCTGACACATGCTACAACATGGATGAACTCTGAGGACATAGTGCTAAGTGAAATAAGCTAGTTGCAAAAAGGAAAATACTGTATGATTTCATTTATATAAGGTTTCTAGAGTAGTCAAACTCAGAGACAGAGAGCAGAATGGTTGTTACCAGTAGTGCCTGGCGCATAGTAGGCACATCAGAGCTTTGAAAGGATTGAATGATGATATACAATTGCCTTTTCTTCTGTTCCCATGCTGCTCTGTCCTGGAAGCCAAAAGGTTAAATCTAGGGAAGGGTTTTTTGTTTGTTTCTTTATTTGCTTTTAAGAAAACGTTTTCCTTCTCTGCAATTGTAGGGTGGGTAAGGAGTAGTGTCCTTGAGGTTTTAGTATCACTTCTGGGGCCTCTGGGTCTTAGTTGCCCAGGGCTATGAAAGAGTGGCGCAGTTGTGCTTTACAAAATGCCAGCCAGGGGTCAGGTTCAGGAGGAAACGAGGATTCTGTTTTTGGTAGAAGACAAGCAGTCTGTTTTGTTTTGTTTTTAAATATATTTTTTATTGATTTTTAGGGAAGAAGGGAGAGGGAGAGAGAAATAGTCATTGATCAGCTGCCTCCTGCATGCCCTCCCACTGGGTATCGAGCCTGCAACCCAGGGGCATGTGCCCTGACCAGGAATTGAACCATGACTTCCTGGTTCATAGGTCAACGCTCAACCACTGAGCCACGCCGGCCAGGCCAAGCAGCCTGTTTTGAGAAAAAATGACCAAATTTAGTTGTGACTATCTGTTAATTAATAGTATTCATCTTTAACCTGTTAATGTTAAATGAAGGCAGATATTTCTAAGCACACATGAAGACACTCCTGTCTTAACTGCTATCAGTGGCAGTTTTCCACTACAAAATACTTCCTCACTCTCAAACCTAAGCTTTGGAAACCAGGCACCTAAAATCAGGCTTTGTAATTCCCAGAATGAGTTATTCTAAGTTGAGCTTCTGGGTGTTCCTTTCTTCTTTGGGGGAGGGGTGGGTGAGGAGCGAGAGGCCTTCCAATAATATGCATTAACCTTTGCCATAAAATAATTAGAAAAATGGCTGTTTTTTTTTCTTTTTAAGAAATGTGTTTTTATTGATTTTTTTTTTTAGAGAGATAGAGGAAGGGAGAGGGAGAAAGACAGAGAAACATCAATTGGTTGCCTACCGTATGCATCCCAACTGGGCACCAAATCTATAACCTGGGCATGCGCCCTGACTGGGAATCCAACCAACTGAGCCACATCGGCCAGGACTGGTGTGTGTGTGTGTGTGTGTGTGTGTGTGTTTAAAACAATAATCTTCCAGAGGAGAAGGCCTTGCAAATCATGTCACAAATCTAAGAAGATCTCAGAGAAAAGGTTGGATTTTGCCAAATAAAAATTAGAAACTTCTGTTTGGAAAGAAATAGAATTGGTAGAGAAGTAGCCAAGTGACAAATAAAAGAAAAATTCTGCAACATATATGAAAGACCATGGGGTAATTCTTTAATACTCAGAGAGCTCTTGGAAATGAAAGGGAAAAGGCAATGTGCTCCATAGGAGAACTGACAAACCCACAAGCAAGCAGAACACAGGACTAGATGGTCCAGTGGATGGTAAACATATGAAAAGCTGATCGACCTTGATTTTACTAATTAAAGAAATAGGAATTATTATAATTTTCTGTTACCAGGCTGGCAAAAATTAAGAGGTTTAAAAATACCTGATATTCGGAAACTGGCACTTTTTCATGCTATTGGTGGGAGTGTAATTGAGACAAACTGTTTGGAGATCAATTTGACATGATCTGTTATGATCTGTTGACAGTGAGGATATGTCACGTGTTTCACCCAGAAATTTCACTTTTGGAAATTTGTTGCTTGTGTGTACGTGCAAAGTTATAGACCCCGTGATGCTCAACATAGATTAAACCAAACCTGACATGTTAGCATATAGGAAGGGTGGAGTATGGGGGAGGGGGCATAAGTGAGCAAAATCCTCAACTACCATATTAGGTAACAGATAAGGTCTAGAATCGACAGAGCAGAGGACAGCAATGCATGCATATTATTCAGAAGTTACAACAGTGAATACTAAAAGCAATAGCTCATACTGAATAGTGACTGTCTCCTAGAAGACAAGGTCATGAGAATGGACACAGAGCTCCTGATACTTAACGTCTTTTAGCACTGTAGGATATATATATATATATATATATATATATATATATATATATATATATATGTTTTCATTACTTTAGCAGTGATGATATTGAGTATTGAAGTAAGAATATGCTGTAATTAATTTCCATATGCAACCTTATTTTCCCTACAGATAATTCTTTTTTTGTTTGTTGAGTTATCTTAGGACATCCAAATCTTCACATACCTTGAGCTAAACAGCTCTATAAAATGCCTCTTAATATCTCCCCGCCCCCTCCCTCGCCCCTGGAAAAAATACCAGCACTTTCCAACCAGGGCTGGTTGCTCTTGAAGCTGCTGTCCAGGAAATTCCCATCACCTCTCTCATTATTGACTAACCTGCCTCTTGGATTCTTCCCTCTCTTGTTTCACTCACTTGATTTGGTGGAACACATCCTCCAGTAGCTTTCTGAGAGAGAGTGCATAGAAGTCAATTTTTTGAGATTTCTGCCAGACAAACCACAGTAGGAGTTGTATACTAGGAGGTTTTTCCTTTTATTACTCACCGCTTCTCAGTACCTGGCCCATGCCTACTGGCAGGTGGGGTTCCTCCTCCTGCTGATGGGGCCTGACAGCCCTGGGACCCAGAAGTTGTGCCTTTATCCACTAGATCTCATTTGATCTTCAAAATATTTTAATCTCCCATTTTACAAGTAGCATATGTGAGTCACCAGTGGTACAGCCTCAGCAGTGTCAGAGCCAGAACTTGAACTGAAGTGTCAGCTGGTGCTGCTCTTTTCAAACCCAGCTGCTCCTTACTGGGAAGAAAAATAACAGTAGCCGACCCTGAGTGATAAGTGCCAAATGCATGGCCACGGATGCAGGGTGAGTCTAATTATAAGTGCCCACTTGTGTCTGGTTCCTGATGTCTTCAGCTCTAGTTAGCCATCCTCTACTAGAAGTATCTTCCAGTCTTATTGAGTGTGTGTGTGTGTGTGTGTGTGTGTGTGTGTGTGTGTGTGACAGAGAGAGAGATTAAGAGAGAGATTTATAGCTATGCTTTTATTTTTTTTTATTTTGAGGTTTTTAAATTGTTTCTTTCTCTCTCCCTCTCTCCAAATATCAGGAGAGAGAAAGATCGATGTGAGAGGGAAACATGCTGCCTCCTGCACACCCCCCACCAGTGATTGAGCCTGAAACCTGTGCATGTGCCCTGACCCGGAATCGAACCAGCAGCCTTTTGGTGCACATGTCAATGCCACACCAGCCAGGGCTATAGTTATGCTCTAAGCTCCTTGTGATAATTAAAATACTCTGCATATCATTCATATAAACTCAGTATAGTTCTTTTTATTGCTATAGTATCTGGTTTCAAGCAATGTAAGAATTTCACCCCCCTCTTCCCACTCCTTTTGTGATACGAAATGCCTCATTACTTAGCAGTTTTCTGCTGATTGTACAGTTTAGCATTTGATCTTTCTGTTAACCACTGTCAGGTGACCACACATAGGGTAATTAGATTAACCTGCCCCTCCTCTTCTTTACTGAAACAATATAAAATCTGGTATTCTGTTGGCACATGCTTTCCTTAGATTAATGATCTTGGAGTTGCTGCATGGAAATTTACATAGCTCCCTACAGCTCTGAGAAATGAAAATGCCCAGCTGTCTAAAAGCTTTAATCAGGAAATGAGCATGAAATGGCATTGTTTTGTCATGGGTTTGGGATAATTTATTCTTGACAATCAAGTTATCCTGGGTGGAAGTGTGTATAAACGTTCTTTCAACAACCAGTAAACAGGTGCTTTTTTGGTAAACGTTCAAAAATTACTTGGGAGCAGTTTTCAAATCACTGGTCCCTTCTGAAAGTTTATTCTGTGGTCATTTCCCTTGTCTCTCCTCTTTCAAATGGCAGTTTGGAAGTTAGTCTTTTAGAGCAGGCCAAGAGCAACATTAGGAGCACACACATTGGGTGGGTGGAGCGTGGTGTGACCTTCTCTGACATGGGACTGCTGGGGCTTCAGTCCTCACTCAAGCCTTTATTGCCTGGTCTCCTCTTGGGACCCACTTCCCCCACCTGTCAAAGAGAGATAATATTGCTCTGTAGTTCTTAGTGTGGCTATGGGCATTAAATGAATTGCTCTTTGTGAACCCATAGTATACATAATTGCAAGCTAATTCCATATTTTTTAGGAGATCCAGGAAAATAAAAAATATGTTTAGCTTCTTTTTAGATGTAAAAGATCCTATTGCATTTACATTATTCTATTAGTTTATTACTCTTAGAAGCAATTGTGATTGTAAAAATTAACATTGAGTTAGGTACACATACTGCTTTCCTTTATACATGGCACATAGTAGGTACTCAGATGTCTGGTAATAAATGATAGATTTAATGACAATGGCTACCATTTATTGAGTGCCGCTGGCTACCATTTATTGACTGTCTGGGGATGAAAGATGAATGAGACCTATTCCTTACCCCTGAGGTGCTCACAGAGTAGCTGCAAGAGAGACTTGTGGACTCATATTTAGCGTACAGAGGTCGGTGCTGTGACAGGGATTCTAACAAAGGGCCGAAGGAACACAGGCTCGTAATCATCATCAAAGCTGTTAAAGAAGTCAGAAATGGCTGTTGGACTTTGGGAGTCCCTTCCTCTTTTTTTTTTTTCCCTCCAAGAGCGAGCTGTTCACCTAGCACTTGATCCAATAGTTCCTGTGTTTCAGGTAGCACTGCTTCATGGAGTAGGTATGATGTTATCAGAAACATTTAAAATTTTTTCCAGAAGAGACTGATAAAGTGCCCACTTTTTAAGGAGCTCAATTTGAGATCATGTAATTAACCCTTTTGAGCATAAGTAACCAGTCCCAAACTGTTTAATTATTATTTTTATTATTTTGGTCTTAAAATTTTAAAAAATTATAGTTGACATACAATATTATATAAGTTTCAGGTGTACAGCATAGTGGTTAGACATTTCTATACCTTATGAAATAATGCCTCATACCCATCTGTCAGCATACTTAGTTATTACAATATTATTGACTATATTCCCTGTGGTATACACTCCCCATGACTTACTTTATATCTGGAAGTTGATATTGACTAATCCCCTTTAATTTTTTTGCCTATCCTCCCCTCACCCCTTCCCACCTGGCAACCATCAGTTCTTTGTATCTATGAATTTGATTTTTAGATTCCACATATAAGAGAAATCATATAGTATTTGTCTTTGTTCATCTTTCTTATTTCACTTAGCATAATACCTTCTAGGTCCATCCATATTGTCACAGATGGTAAGATTTCATTCTTTTTTACGGCTGAGTAATATTCCATGGTACCACATCTTCTTTATCGACAGCTAGGTTGTTTCCATATTTTGGATATTGTAAATAATGCTTCAATGAATATAGGCGTGCATATATCTTTTGAATTAGTGTTTTTGATTTCTTTGGACAAATATCCAGAAATGGAATTGCTGGGTCATATTTTTTTAGGAGTCTCAGTCCAAACTCTTGTTATTTGCACTCTGGCCACCAAAGTGAACTGAATCTACCCATGCTAAAACTACAAATAAGATTTAATATTGCCACTTCATATGCATTTTGTTTTTCTGGGTTGTTGTCATGTCATTAGTTATGCTTATAATTAAAAAAAATTGAATTTTGGCCCTAGCTGGTTTGACTCAATGGATAGAGCATCAGCCTGAGGACTGAAGGGTCCCAGGTTCGATTCTGGTCAAGGGCACATGCCTAAGTTTTGGGCTTGATCCCCAGTAGGGGGCATGCAGGAGGCAGGCAATCAATGATTCTCATCATTGATGTTTCTATCTCTCTCTCCCTCTCCCTTCCTCTCTGAAATCAGTTAAAATGTTTTTAAAAATTGAATTTTATATCATATAATTGAAAAAAATGGTTTTGGAGCCTGGTGTGATTTCCCCAACATCTTAATTTTCCAGTCTCCCCTTCTTGATAAAATATATAGACTGAAGAGCTTTCTTTTAACTGTGTGTGTTCATATATACTGCCATCGCGACCAGCAGCGTGGGGACTTTAAAAACTAGTAGTGGAAATTATATAACCAAACCATATTAGGGGCCAGTGTGAAATTTTCCTGGTTGCAGAAAGAGTAGCAGTTAATAGTCTAATGATTGGGAAGTAGTAAACACATTTCAATTATTAGTTCTTAAATTAATTAAAATTTTGCATAGCTAACACAGGCACATGGTACCAATGAATAGGCACAAAATATATGCTTCCCCTTGTCTCTAGGCCATCCTTTTCCCATCCCTGGAGGCAGCCTCAGTTATCAGTTTGTTGTTCTGTATTACACAATGAAGTATGCACATGCTCATGCAAATGCTAGCATACATTATTATGCTTTTTTACCTAGCAACATGTCTTGGCAGTTATCCTTATTGAAACAGACCAGCCTCATTCTTGGGAGAGAGTCACATGGTTTGGATTTATCATAATTCCTGTAACCAGTTCTCTACTGACACACATTTATGTTCTTTCAGTCTTTTGCTAATTTAAGCAATGCCATATTAATCTTGTACATATGCTGTTTTGCACATGTGCAAGTAAATTTGCAGTTTAAATTCCTAGAAGTGGAAATGCTGAGTCAAAAGGCATAGGCATTTAAATTTTTGATAGATAATTGCCACCATTGCTTCCCAGAGAGGTTGTACTGATTTATACATCAATTTATACTCTCATTGGAAAGTATGAGAGGGTATCTATCTCTACACCATTGCCAAAATTATCAATTTTTGATTGTTGCTACTCTCATAGGTAAAAATGATGTTTCACATCAGCAGAACTAATAAATTCACTGCTTATTGGAGAGGTCCGTTGAGAAACTTTATGGTATTTAATATCAAGGAAAAAAGATATCTCATTATAATTTAAAAATTGTGTACCTCCCACTCTATCTAGGCTGTCAACCTTGGGAAAGTGGTTGCTCTTCATATCTCTTGTACTTACTCTTTATATGAATACCAGCTGTGTGCCAGGCACTGCGCTATGTGCTATGAAAACAGACAGTATTCTGAGAGCCCAGATTCTAGTGATATGACTTGTGTAAACATAATTCAGTAGGTGTAAATGCTACAGTTTTAGGTATGAGTTCTCTGTAACTGGCACTGTTCCCCCACTTTGACATTTTGTCTTCGTTGATGAATTTTCTTTTCTATATTGTATTTATACTTTTTTTGTAATTCATCTGTCCTTTGTTTTGTGGTTTCTGGATTCTGTGTCAGTATCAAATAGTCTTTCCTAATCTGAGGTTGTAAAATCTTTCATGTGTTCTTCTAGTGCTTGTAAGGTTAAATTTTTAAATGACTAGATTTATTTTGAATGTCTAATATTCCCAGTCTAATAAAGAAATAAGTACTGCTTATTTTGAAAAATAAGGCATTGCGTGAATTTTCTTATTGTATCTTCTTCCTACCACTCTTAAGCCATATCCATACCCTGTGAGATGAGAATTGGTTGTGAACCAGTGAACACCAGTTGTATCATTGTAGGGATGATACAGATTTCCATGCTGTCATAGTTTTGCACAGAAATGAAAACGCTTCCCCTTGTCTATAAGATAGTCATCCTGCTGATAACACTCTGCTAAACTGGCCATTTATTTGACAAATATTTATTAAGTGCTCACTAAAGCATGTCCAAACAGCTAGTTGGTATTGACATCCTTTGATCCAATGGTAATAATCTAGCTGTTCAGCAGGGAATGGGCATTATATGTAAAGATATAGAGATAACTGTTGTGAAGGTAATTGTGTTGCATATCCAGTGACTGTGTTATCTCTTTGGGACATGGAGGTAGCCATTCTGATCTTTGTCTGGTATCTAGTTCTTGCTGAACTCTTTGCAGCATTCATTCCTGTCCTGCAAGTCAAGAGCTTCTTGCCTGGGCTTCTGTTATCAGTGATTCTTGGGAAATAATACTGCCAATATGTGGTTGAAGATTTACATAGAAACATGACAGTGGGTACCCTGTTACATAAAAAAAAAAAAAAAAAAAACTTTCCTTGTTTACTTTGAGCCAAAAATATATTTATGAAGATACGTTAGAGCACTTTTCTCAGTGGCAACATATTTTGTACATATAAGAAAGCCATTGTGGTATGAGACGTCAACGTGGTTTCACTGTGTAATTTTTAGGGGAATTTATGAAATATTTCAAGCATTGGTAAAAGACAGAAACTGAATGACAAATACCCGTGTGCCCACCACGCCACTTTATGAAATCTTCATAGTTTTAAATCTTCATAGTTTTCTGTATTACTTCAAACACTGCATCTCTCTCTCTCTCTCTCTCTCTCTCTCTCTCTCTCTCTCTCTATATATATATATATATATATATATAGACATACAGATATATAGATATTTTTTTTTTCTCTACAGTTGTCTCTAATGAAGTTGTTCCATTTCATGGTTCAACAGCATGGGTATTTTTTGAAAATTGTGCTAATGAGATATATATTTTTAAAGAAACAGAATCTTACAAATGCAGCTGAAGCTTCTTGGTGCTCTGCTGTTGCTTTCAGCATACTTGCGGTGTCTTCCCAGGACTTTTGAGGCTGACTGGCCTTTCATGAAGGGAGCCAAATGCTGGGAAACACAGTTCTGCAAGCAGAGGACATTTGGGGTGGCTGCTGCTCCAACTTGCCTTTTGCGTGGGGTGGGCAGGAAGATATGCATGGGGAGGCAATGTGCTATTCTAGGATTCTGTAGCTATTCAAAACTCTCTTGATAAGTAGATTTGGTGTAAGGGTTTGTTTTTAGAGATTTCCTTTTATCTCCTGCCAGTGGTAATATTGCAAAAGGTTTCCATGAACTAGTGTAGGGGCACAGCTGTGATTCCACAGCCATAGCTGGCTCTAAAGGAAGCCTTACCTCCAGAGAGAAACAGACCAGGGCATGCTGAGGAATGACACCTCTTTGCTCTGCCTTGCATCTGCCCTGAGTGAGGGGACCCTGCTAAACCTCACTCTAAGGCAGAGGGAAGCCCAGGACCAGCATTTCTAGCAGGCCAAGGCACAGCCTGCTCCATGTGCCTGTACTATTGGCGGCATGAGAGAAGGAAATACTGCAAGACACGAGGAAAGCAGCTGAGATGTAGAGAAAGGATGTGGCGGGACACTCAGCTGGTTGTGTCAGTTAGATGAGATGCCCCTTGGCTCATGCACTTAGGAGGGTGCATCTGGCACATCCTGATCATACATTTCCTTAATGTTGATCCCAGAAAGCTTTACTTCCCCTGATAGGAATTTTAAAAGACCCAAGCACTAGCTTTTCATGTTTTTCACCTTCTAGGACAAAATATGAGCACATTTTGATTAAAAAGAATCTGTCTTCTGATTTAAGTGTTTATGTTCTTTTAAATTGAAATAGCATATAGTGAAGTACAGAGATCTTAGAAATACAGTTCAATGAATTTTTAGGTGTGTGTACATCTGTGCAACTATCACCCAGACCAAATTATAGAACATTTTCATCCTCCCAGCAGGCTCTCTTGTACCTTTCACAGTCAGTACCTGACAGGAACAGGGTAACTGCTGTTCAGAGATCTCTCACCATTGATTAGTCCTGTCTATTGTCAAATTTCACATCAGTGGAATCATACAGTATGTCATATTTTTGGTCTGGCTTCTTTCACTCAACATTCTCACTGTGAAGTTCATCTGTGTTGTTAGGTGTAGTTCTTTTTATAGCACTTGCTATTTAATGATGACATTATTAATGGCAATAAATAATTTGTATACTACTCTCCAATTTGCTGTTTGATTCTGAAGATACCTCTGTGATTTCAAAACACTTAGCATTAGATTTCTTTTAGAGACAGAATTGCTGCTTAGAGTCTTTCAGTATTGCCCCCAAGGTCACCCATCTAATAAATGGTGATGCCAGGACTAGTTCCATTTTAAAACATATTTATTTTATTATTGACAGTATTACAGATGTCTCCCTTTTCCCCCCTTTATCCCCTTCTGCCCAGCCCCTGTAACCTCCCAGGTCTTCACCAGCCTATTGTTCATTTCAACGAGCTATGCAAATAAGTATATGAGTTCCATTTTTTAAAAACTCATAGCATCATTCTTTCCATTTACCATGAAGCCTGTGTTGTAACTTGGGTCAAGGTTGGTGGAAGACATAAAGAATAAGAGGGGGGAGGGCCCCCAAACTGGTCCTTCATTGGTGTTTTACTGTGTGGTATTTTGGTTAATTGAAAGAAATTAAGGTTCAACCCAGCATGTGCATAGTATGTAATGGATGGGGAGGGAGGGGAGAAAAGTAGCCAACTTGGCTCAGCAGCCAGCCACATTCTGGCAACTCCACTTATCAGAAAGCAGACTATGCTAGTTTAGTTCCCAGTTGCATGCAAATTATGCATTTGCCCAATGAGGCTGCTGTTTGCAGGTTGCTAAATGTGTCACAGAGAATTTTTGCTAGAGTGGCATTATTGGGGCTTTATGGCCTCCAGATGGGGGGGAGCCATCTTGGGCTCTGAACAGCATAGTGCTTTGGGAAGCAGGAATGGTATGAGTCTTCCTCTCTTTTTACTTGGGCAGTCCTTGCCACACAGCTCAAGTGTCGATGCACCATCGATATCTTATTGATGGCCTTAATTTTACTGTACATGCCGAGTTTCCATTGTCAAAGCATCATATTTGAGATAAAGAGAAACTGGATTTCCTTTATCTCCTAAAGAGTTTTGCCGATACCCAACTATTCTTTAGTGTTTTAAAGTAAGTACAATAATTCTGATTTATATATGTAGACATGTATGATTTCTATAAGCCCCTATGGCCCACACATCTGGCCCAGGGTGTGGCCTCTACCACTGGGATCCAGGTTCTTAAAATATGGTTAAAAGTATAGGCCTAGTGGTAAAAAAAAACAAACCAAAAAAAACAAACAAACAAAAAACTGAGTTGAGGGTTGGGGGCTAGAAATACTCAAACCTAGGAAATCCAGTGTCCTACCACCTGGATCAGAACCTTGGAGAGCTCCAGGTAGCCAGATGCTGGCAGCTGGAGGCAGGAGTTACTCCAATGCCAATTCCACCCTCCTCTGCAACAAAGAGCTTTTTGTGTATCGATGATAAGAGACTTCCAGGATTTGGGCCTCAGTACTCATGGGCTTATGGATAAAGCAGTATTGCATTCTTCAGGCATGGTGGGAAGTGAAGATTTCCACTGGAGGCAAGGTGGGGTGATTTTGAGTCTCCTTGCTATAGCCAAGACAGCAGTTTTTTCCTGAGAGGCGAGGTGTAGCAGGAGAGCTCTGTTGCAGTAAATGTTGTCATGCAAGTATCTATTTGAGTCCCTGCTTTCAGTTCTTTGGGGTATACCTAGGAGTGGAATTGTTTAGTAATATGGTAGTTCTGTTTTCCACAGATTGCACCATTTTACATTCCCACCAGTAATGTGCAAGGTTTCCAATTCTCCACACCCTCATTAACACTTGTTTTCCTTTTCATATAAAAAAATCCAGCCATCTTAGTGGGTATGAAGGGGTATTTCATTATGATTTTGATTTGTATTTCCTTAATGACTAATGGTGTTGAACATGTAGTCATGAGATTATTTGCCATCTGTATATCTTCTTTGGAAAAATATCTACTCAAGTTCTTTGCCTGGTGTTCATGTTTTTTTGTAATCCTTACCGGAGGATATTTTCCCATGGATTTTTAGAAAGAGTGGAAAGAAGGAGGAGAGTCAGAGAGAAACGTAGATGTGAGAGAGATACACTGATTGGTTGCCTTCTGCACCGTCCCCAACAGGGGGAGGGAGCAGGGATTGGGTATGTGCCCTTGACTGGAATCGAACCTGTGACCTTTTTGGTCCCAGGCTAAGGGTCTATCCACAGAGCCAAACCAGCTAGTGCTGGTGTTCATGTTTTTAAGGCAGTATGGGAGGAATGGAGAGAAACAGAGAAATTGAGGAAGTAGATAAAGCCCAACTGGGTGACTGGTTAGATATGGGGCTAACACTGGGTTTTCCAGCCTGAGTAAGTGGGCAGATAATGGACTAGCAAGCAAAATAGCTTCCTTTATCCAAGAGAAAAGGGGTAGGATGGAGGGGAGATGTTGGGGTTGGGTGGCGCTATGTTGAGCCTGGTGTATCTGGGTGTTGTGCGGGCAGAGAGCAAGATGTACTGCCATACCCATGTGTCTGATTGGTTTCTCCAGAAAAATGTAGGGCACATTATATTTTGTCCTCTCCCTGCTTCCATCTAAAAATCAGCTTGAGAAATTTGGTCATCATTAGGCTTCTCAATCTGGCAAATGTAAAAAAATCGTGGGGACAAAGGACTCTGGGATTTATGAACCAACACCTCTCCTGGTGCTGGTTTCTCTGCCCTTAAACACTTGCTTAATCAGATCAGCCCTTCCAAGTGCATGGGGTGCTGCTCTGAAGCCTGGGCTGCAAGCATTCTTAACAAACCATGGCTTCTAAAGCCATCTCTGATAGCCACCCCAGTCTCTCAAACATTTGCCCCTTTCTGCCTCTTCCCCAACTGCGTGCCATTAGCCCATTAGCTGTTAGTGCTAAGCAATTGCTCGTCATATCACCCAGCCCTCTGAATTTCTCTGAATTACTACTCGGCATTGGATGCTACATCACTGCATTACATGATGTCCAGTCATATCCACACTGCAATGGAAAGTGAGATTTGAGCAACTGTTCTACCCCCAAAGAACCAGCTGTTGGAGAATGAACCCCCACAGTGGTATTTTTTTTATATATATACTTCTAGAGCCATAGTCTGGCAGCCACCACTAAGAAAGCATCCCATCATGTGCCTCAGGCAGGCAATGTTTGCAGATTGTCCCCTGATGCCATCTGCCTGTGAAACTGCAGAAACCCCCAGCAACTGCTGTTTTAGCAGGTGCTGGGGCTGCTGAGGTGGGAGTCCGTGTGCATATACATGAATGCACACAGCTTTGTGCTGTGCTGGCCTGGGGTGCCAGCTGAAACTCTCAACCCAGCAAAGCGCCAGCCCTAGTTGCTGGTTTCCGGTGGGGCCCTGGTGAGGGAGGGAAGGAGGGAGGGAGGGAGAGGGAAGGAGGGTGAGGCTGTTGTGAACCTAGCCAGCCATCCAGCAACTGGGACTTGACTATAGTAACTCTGGTGTGTATGTAGGAAGCTGCCAGGCAGTGGCTGTGTTTTGACAAGCTTTTGTTCTTTTCTTTCTGCCTCTGCCCAGGCCGAATTGTGGTCCCCTACCTAATTTACCGTCTTCATGTTCATTCCATAGAAGTGGCCCCTCCCCGTTTCTTGCCCCTTTGTTCTTTCTAAAGAACACTTTTCATCCTTGAGCCTTCCTGCCACTCAGCCATGCTTTTGGGTCTAGCCTTTAGCTTTCTTTTTCACTGAGTCATTGTGATCATGGGTTCACACAAGCTCAGGAACCCCCTGCTCCAGATCTGCAGTTTGTGAGTTATTATCATTTCAGGCTAATAATGCTTTTGAAAATAATTATGTAAATTATTAAAGTAATTTGAAATCATTATATCAGCCATCAGGTTTTTAAAAAAATCTATATTTTAATGGAGCTTTGATACGAGAACTCCTAGAGCAAACTTTTTTTGTAAAGAGCTGGTTTTTTAGGCTTTGATCTCTCTTTCAACTACTCAACTCTGCTATGTGGCATCAAAGCAGCTGTAGAAAATACTTAACCAAATGAAGGCATTTTTGTTTTAATGAAAGTTTACTTATAAAACCAGGTGGCAGGTTATAGTTTGCTGACCCCAGGCCTAGAATGACAGTCTTTATTTCACTTATTATCCTTATATTTTTCTTTGTCAAGAGTTAAAAAGCCAAAAAAAAGAGTTAAAAAGCCAGAGGAACTTGGTGACTGTAAATAAACTTAAATCATATTCTTTTGGGTTTAGCATAATTGTGAGCACAATGGTGATTTGGGAATTTACTTCTCTAAACCCCTATTGGGAAGAATAGAAACCATAAGGCTTTTAAGGGATGACTCCTCTTGGCCAAAGCTTGACATTGTTCAAAAAGTAGAATGGGCTGTCACATACAGCTGTGTGGTTATGGTCACTTGGAATGGCCATAGTTACATAAGGTCACATCACCATGTTGGCCATCATTTCATTTTATAGGACCAGACGCTTCTCTGAGAAACTTAAGGGAAAAAACTACAAAAATATAGAAAATGGTGTTTTTAAAACATCATGGTATACTGAGTTGAGATCATTATAGTTGATTTCCAGAAAACTGAAGCATAAGATTGTCAAAGAAGCATGTTAAAATACCAAACTACAATCTTGTTTTCATCTTATCTATCCTCACAGGAAATAAAGAAAGAGATGAAGAAAGACCCTCTCTCCAGCAAAGCTCCAGAAAAGCCCATGCACGAAGTGTCCAGTGGAAATGCTTTGCTGTCTTCTGAAACAATTCTGAGAACCAATAAGAGAGGTATGGAAAAGAGGAAAGAGCCCCTTCCCCACACCCAAACCCAAACTGAGGCTACTGGGTGAACTGTGTCCAATTTCACATTGCTGAAAAATTGACTGGCATTTGCCCTTTTGGGTTTTTTAGTATACATTTTGGACACACACACACACACATGGCCAGTAACAATCCAATAACTATAATAAAGAGAACTAATAATATTTTTTGACAGTGGGAAAGTAAACTAAAGTTTGGAATGATGATTTTTCTAGGACTTTAGCTTTTGCTTTCATGTCTGTTTTTATGGATGGAAGGTGACTTTAGAGAATGCTATGGTGCAGGCTGAGTGTCCATGATGGCCATGCTCTCTTTTTAATTTAGGGGCAGGCTTTATCAGGGTCTTTCTATCTCTAACTTCTGGGCTCCTGAACACACCTTGTCTCTGTCAGTTCAGGAGGCAGTACATACAAGGTAGAGCTCATCCATCCATCTAACCAAGGGATCTTTAACCATCTTGTTTCCCTCTTTTGAGACCTCAAGGCAGATTTTTAGGTATCAGCTTGTTAGAGTTTTGTTTTCTCCTGTACCCCCCTCCCCTTTGTGACATTGTTGTTTGAAATGATAGGAGAGAGAATATAAGGCTGCAGAGAGGATTTGACTCAATTTTAGATTCTGGTCACACTAGACTCCCTGGTTTTTCCCTGACCCTGCCCTCCTGGTGGATTAACCAGGGCAGACATTAAGCCTGCCGGAGGTAGGTTAGCATTAGCTGCAGGCTTTTCACAGGCTTATTACTTCCTTAAAGAGAAATATAGAGCTGTTCAAAAGTAGGGGCAGGAAATGTATTAGCAAAGAGTTCCATTAAAAAAAAAAAGAAGGCAAGTTTACATAACCATGGGGAAGAACACCTAATCTTTCATAAAATTTAGACAGCATAAGAATTTGTCCAATAAACTGTCCATTGATCATAGTGCTTGAGCCATCGCTTTGTGTCTCCTTCCTGCTTCTTCCTCTACCCCCTCCAGCTGCCCTGGTTTACATTTCTTTTTTTTTTAATTACTCAGATTAAATATTGGCTGGAGGCCCACAATGGTTAGCAGCTATAGGATCTTTTCTCCCCTCCCCTCCCCTCCCCTCCCCCCATTTCCTCTCCTTCTATCAATGCAGGAGATTGCCCATTTTAAGAATTAAGCATAATTTGCTGTAAACCTATAGTTGTCCCCAAAGGTGTCTCCTGCATTCTTGCAAATAAGTGCCAGAGCTCCTGAGGCCAGCCTGCCCTCATCGGGTTTGGACAGCTAGAGCTCAGTGAGTCTCTGTACATGTCTCCAAACCTTCCCTGCTGATCTGAGCCCTCCGTTTCCTCCTGATGCTTCTGGGGGCAGTGAGCAGCGGCAAGGCCTCTCTGCTAGCCCTGCTTTTGTAAAGTAAATAAGACAATTAAGGTAATTAATTCAATTTAACAAGATAAGGAATTAATTACGGAATTAAGGTAATTATCTGGATGAGTTTGGTAAAAAATACCTGAGAACTTTAAATCAACGAAGAAATCGAACTTTTTAGATAATTGTCTTTTTTAGATAATTGTCTCTTTACAACTAAAAATCTGGCCTTTGAGGTCCCCTATAAAATTTTTCATTAACCAAAAAATGGAATTAAAAAGAGTAGCTTACTGGCTATGTTCCTTTTTTAAACCTTCACCTTAGGCCTGCAGCCTGATTCTGATCAACATTTTACTCTTAGGTATTTTATATAATGAATCTGGCAGTGGCTCTGAGACCTTAGCACATGGGACATTCTGTAAATATGAAACATATAGCAAACCATCTTCATGCTGTCCCAGGCTTCGCACTGACCTCTGGGTCACCTGGGCCCAACATAAATTTCCAGTTGAAGGGAAGCATTGTGTACCAGGCCCAGTGTCGTTTTCGGCCCTGCCCCCGCCCATCAAGACTACCAGGATCCTACTACTCCTTATACTGAACAGCGGGTGGATTGATTGGCCTTGTAAGGCCAGATAAATAGTTCATTGTGTTGAGCTCAAAAGCTACATTTTTTCCCACCCCCAAATCAATGAAAAACCACTTTTTTCCCCTTAAAACAAGGATCAGAGGCTAAATCTGTGGGATGATTCTAGTTACTTGGAAACACTTCCGTCCAACCAATTTTTCAAGTTTTAATAAGTTATTTGTAAATGACCAAAGTCTCCTCCTTCCCTTTGTTTCTATCCAGCTTTGTCTCTAAAAATCTGTTGGATGTTTTTGTCCATGGCTGTTGTAATAGAGGGAAGTTGCTTTCAGAGTTTAGCAACAGCCTGCTTTGATTTCTTACAGTATATGAGTCCACCCTGTGAGAATTTAAGAGTTAACACAAGTTATTTTTCTTTATCAAAGATGAGATGACTATTTATATATGGGCCTTATCATTTGATATAGGCTTAGCATTGGTTTAATAAAGAAAGAGTGAAGTCTGTTTCTATGAGTCAAGTTCACTGGGTGCTGAACTTGAGATAGACTTAGCTGAAGAAGTTTGCCCAATTGTGTCCAGCGAATTTTGCATTTGGGGACATGTCTCATTTTTTGGCAGTGGTGAGTGGGTTGTAGTGCCTCACAGTGTGGGATGAACTCGCTCTCCCAAGGCACCTGCATAATAAGGTCAAAAGATACCCCACGTTTGAAGAAAGCTATTCATAGCCTTGAGAAAGGCCAGGACGGTGGAAAAATCATTTTGGGGAGTGATTAGTTTCAGTTTTCAGCTTTAACTTTTGCAGATTTCTGCAGAGTTGATTTAAGGAGGTACTGGAATGACTCCATAGGCTTTTCATTTGATAAAAAGATGTGACTGAAATTGAGAGAGAGAGAGAGAGAGAGCAGGTCCTCCAGATGGCTTGGGTGTCATCAGCTGTCCATTTCAGGCATTAGGACTGTAAGGACAGTTGTATTTGCTCCACCCCTGGCCACTTCTCTGGGCTTTACCTGAGCCACAGTGAAGGAGCTTCCTGTTTAAAACAAGCCTTTCCCAAGGACTAAGAAGTCATTTTTCATTTCAAGTTGCAGCATGGATGTTGTATATCCTAAAGTTATCCCAGACTCAGAATGTTGACAAATTGCAGCTATAAATCTGAAAACTTTTCTTGGAGACAAATGTCATTCTCATGAACCAGACTGAAAAAGGTTGTCTGTTTCCTTTTGAGAGTGATTTATTATTTTGTTTTTTTCTGTCATTAAAACCATATGAGAATGATGGCCCCTCCTAAATTGTAACACTATATGGTGGAGTTTTATAAAAAATACATTCTTCAAACCTTGAGTTTAACAGCAAATATGCTAAATAATACTTGAAATTGAGCAAGGAGGATTTTGTCCATTTGGATATGGACTCTTTTCTACTTGAATTAAAATGAGATAAGAAGTCATTTGGTTTCATCCTTAGATGGGTTTCTGGACCAACATTATTCATTTGGTAGGTTAAGTCTCCAGTCCCCTGCTGGCCTATGTAAGGACCAGCTTCTGTCTCAGGGCTCTAGTTTCCCAGTTCTTGCCTTGTTAGTGGACGTCATGGGGAAGCTGCCTCTCACCAAACACCTCTTGCTGCCTATAATTTTGGACAGTGTTCCTTCCTCACTTTTGTGTAGATACAAATGAGCATTCAATAGCATGTTTCCTGCATACCCACTATGGGCCTGCCCTTGTGCTTGGTGTTGAGGCCGATAGAAGGACCAGAAAAACACCACTCAGCCCTGTCAGCAAGCAATTCCAGTTGGTTCTATCACTTGGGGAATATTGAGAAAATGCTGCATATTTTATATCTTTTTTATGGCAATGTGGGGATATGTCTCTTACTTACTTCTGTCATTCTGAATGTGAAGCCACTCCGCAAGTTTCTGGTTGGCTTTATATGTCCTTGTTTCTATTTCCAGTTTATCATGAATTCAGTGTTTGGTAAGTCTCTATTGTATTTTGCACATTTATTATTCTTTGCTATTATTATTATTATTATTATAGTTGTTGTTATGCTCTCTTGATATAAAATGTACTTTATAATTATCTTTTTAAGTCGCTCTGCTACTTGGCATCTGCCTTTCAAAAGATAAACTGCTTTTACCATCTTTATTTAACGTTTGTTATGCATTTGCATTTTACCTTACCTCCCCTTCCAGAGATTAATGCTGAAAGGTCGAATGGTTTAAAAGATGTTATTTGTAACACTGATCAAGTTGAACTGGGGGAGGGTTGCTCTCTGAGTTGGTATGTGGATATGACTTTGATTGTAGAACATTTCTCTGTGGGCTCATTTCTCATGTGTTTCGTCCTTCAGACAGGTTTAATTCAAAAGTTTTCCTTAACAGAGGGATCAACAGCTGCTCTGCCTCTGGTGACACACTGTTGCTTTAAAAGTTAGTGCAGAAATTCTTCAGACTTCATTTTGTGTGTGGATGGGTGACACACACATGCCCTTCAACATTAATATGGGCCTTGTGTTTGCTGCACAGAAGGGCTCTCCATTTTGGTCTGTTGCCGGTAACTGTCAGAAGAATTTTACCTAATGTTCATTTTTCTTTTCCTTATAATTTCAGCACTAGTCATTATAATCCCTAAACAGACCTGGCCATAGTGATCTCCCTCCTTTGTTTCTGCTAAAGGGGAAACGTTTATTTCAAGCTTTCATTTCTTTAGCATTTACTTGGCTACTTGGAATAGTCTTCTCAAGGTACCTTTGGCTTGTTTATTAGAATATGAGTGAGTGTGTGCATGTGTGCAAATGTGCATATGTTGGCGTGGAACCCTCGTATTGTCTCTGAGGCAGTGGTCTGGATCTTGATAGACAGTCGGCTCTTTGCTTGACATGAAACTATAAACAAAGGATGGGAAGAGTGTGGTCCTTAATAAAGGAAAGGTCATCTGCTTTGGTTGTTCAGTGCTTTGTTATTTAAGGTGGATGTGAGATCTGGGGATTTGTTTATATAGAAACAAGATGTTTTTCATTTCAAATTTCCTTTTCGAGAAATAAATGTGAATTACCCCCGGTTAACTAGGAATCTGAAAATATGGTGTGTTGGGTCAGATTTTTCTTTGAGTTTCCAAACCACCTGTCAATTTGATCTAAATTGCTGGCTTTTATGGATAGCTAGAAGTGTAAGAGTTAAGAAAAGGTATTACTGTTGTGTGCAAGCTTTTGGCTATCACCTGAGCTGGTCTTTCCCACGAGGAAATAAAACTGGCAACTTGGCAGTGAATGTGGATGGATATAATTTATAGTTATTCAATAACACATATATCTGTGTGAATGTACCTGTATATACATTTATAGTCTTTCCCCCCCAGTGGGCCTTTGTTCTTGAAAGGTTGAAAGGAAAGGGACCATGGAGAGGTCATTTTAAGTAACTGATCCCTGACTGCTTTTCTGTACAGGTTCTGTTGGGAGCCTGTGACAGGGCCAGTAATTGATGTTAGAATATGTTACCCTTGTTCATTTTCTTATCTGAGTAGTACTGGGCCCGTGATAGTGGTGAAATGGGTGGAAAAAGTCATTCTGGAGGGGTGTTGCTACTGTACATTTTCTGTACAATTTTTATGTGTGAGTCATTGACAAAACTGGTTTTTAGATTTTTTTCTATCATCTCCTTTCAATCTCTGCGTTTTTAACACTAGAGTAATGAGTGTCCCATGGAACAAATGTTGATTTAGATTTACTCTGCACTCCTGCTGGGTTTCTACCCAAGTCCATCCAGAGGACCATCCATGAAGTGGTTTCGTGGTGGTGGCTCCACCTGGTGGCTCTCCTAGGAAACTCCTTCTCCTCCCCCATCTTTTCTTTCTCCCTGGGTGAACCTTGTACAAGATGCCTTTGATTCTTCTGACTTAGCGTTCTCAATTCATGCAATTCCATCGCAGACACACAACTTCTTATATTAAGCACATTCCCTCTTTTTAAAAAACAAATGATTTATTTTTTAAAATTATTGAGGTGCCCTAGTGGTTTGGCTAGGTGGATAGAGCATTGGTCCATGGACCAAAGGGTGGTGGGTTCAATTCTGGTCAAGGGTATGTATGTACCTTGGTTGTAGGCTTGATCCTCGGCCCTGGTCGGGAGGCAACCAATTGATGTATCTCTCCCACATCAATGTTTCTCTCTCTCTGCCTCTCCCTCTCCCTTCCACTCTCTCTAAAAATCAATGGAAATATGTCCTCAAGTGATAATTAACAAAAAATATTGAGGTAACATTGGTTAATAACATGATATAAATTTCAGGTGTGCAACATTGTAACTCAATATCTGTGTACGCTATTGCATGCTTACCATCCAAGGTCTAGTTTCCTTCCATTACCATATATTTTACCCACCCTTTACCCAATTCATTTTCTCCCGACTCTCCTTCCCTTCTGGTAACCATCATCCTGTTGTCTATATCTATGAGTTTGTTTTTGTTTTATTTTATCAGTATGTTTATTGCTTTTGGTTTTATATTCCACATGAGTGAAATCATCAGTTTTTGTCCTTTTCTGTTTGACTTATTTCACATAGCATAATACCCTCAAGATCAACCCATGTTACTGCAAATGACAATATTTCATCTTTTTAATGGCTGAGTAATGTTCCATTATATATATATATATATATATATATAGCCACATCTGTGTTATTCATTCATTCATCCTTGGACACTTAGTTTGTTTCCATGTCAGGCTATGTAACACACATGTTTTCTTTAGTGTGTTTCCTTTCTCTTCTAAAATTCACTAATTAAAAAAAAAGACAAATTAAGAAAAAGAAAAAAAGAGAGAGAATATAAAAAATAAATTTTGCTCATTGAACTCATAGACTCTGTTTCTCTATATCTGTTCAATCTTTTATACCTCCACAGACCAGGATCATTGTTGATGAACATAAGAACAGGACTCCTGCAGGCATGACTCTGGGTGTAGATATTAATTTGGACAGAATAAAGTATTACATTAAAATCCCTG
Organism: Myotis lucifugus; assembly: GCF_000147115.1. Classification (NCBI taxonomy): domain Eukaryota; kingdom Metazoa; phylum Chordata; class Mammalia; order Chiroptera; family Vespertilionidae; genus Myotis; species Myotis lucifugus. The sequence continues at coordinate 1,070,511 of NW_005871097.1, forward strand.
TAGGGAAGCCAAAATCTCCTCCTTAATAGCTACAAATACCCCCTGACTATGTAGTTATACACAGATTTTTTACTGTGTGGGAGGTCGGTGCCTCTAAACCCCAGTTGTTCAAGGGTCAACTTTACTTCTTCATTTCTTGTTGAACCCAGTTTTCCTCAAAGGAGCAGTATTTTATTACTGATGTTGTTTTCAGTTGTCAGCAGGTGGTGAAATAAAAAGGCGACTGACTTTTTTGGCTTTATTATCATTTGTCAGTTCTCTACAGGAAGCCCCTTCTTGCCTGGGCATGGGCTGCCCCTTCTGCCCCGCTCTGGGTATACCACCAAGTCTAAGTATTCTTGATAAATAAAAATGTTTCTTCTTTAATTTAATTGTTTTTTTTGTTTGTTTGTTTGTTTTTGTTAGTTGATGACATTGCAGATGTGCCTTGTTGTAGCTACATTGCTGGGTTTATCTGGGAACTTAATCACCACTTATGACTTTGCTTCTATAGGAAAAAGCATTCAGAGTTCCACACACTGTGCATAACCTCCTTGTAAATCCGACTTCCTATTTTGTTTTTTTTTATATTGTTGGCATGAAGCCTTAGGTACTTTTTAAAAGTCAGAGAGTCCATATAATTGGGAGTGACTGGAGATTTCTCATGTTGCAGAGTTTATGATTCATGTGGTGCAGAATGCTGGAATTGTGCAAGTTCTCTGTAATACACCAGGCTCCGAGGATAGTGCTGAGTTCAAGTACATGGCACTGTTGTATGCAGTGCTTATTTTTTTTTACCAGTCCTGAGTTGGATCTCTGTGTGCCCAAATTTGTCTGTGCAAGGCATGTTCTAAAAGGGATGCTATTGTATATTTTCATCAGAGAGAAAACTGTGCAACAAGTGTGACACACACAGATAAAAGCCAGGCCAGCATGTCTCAGTGTATGTTGCATGGAATTATAGCTCTGCAAAATATTCTACAGAAGAGGGATGGAGAGAGGAAGAGATAAGGAGACAAAGAGGGAGAGAAAATTGGCTCTCTGGACAAATAAATTTTAACTACAGCTGCACACACTAACACCCTCTTAGAGACTGACAAGCACATTAGCATATGGCAGGCTCTCAGATGTCCTGTGGTAGGGAAACTTGTTCATCTTTAATTACAAACCACATTTTACTGAATACTAGTTAGGATTCTGCTTTGGGATGTGCTGGGCTTTAAAATGCAGGGCAAAATGCTATCTAAGCGCCTCTGAGATCATCTTCAGATTCTACCTTGCACAGGGAATATTAAAGTGAGTGAGCAGAGATGATGGTGTTGGCACTGTGAAAAATGACTGATGATGCTTCTAAAGCTTGTAGCTTTGGAAACACAAGTTAGATGATGCTTAGAGAACATAACCCGAATCTAAACTTAAAAAGCCAGTCCTTGGGGTACTTTTTCAAATGACAAGCTAAAGGGATTTCCCCCGGTGATGGCTTCTTGGATCCTTGGGTCTAAGAGCTGTCTCCTTGGGCTGGGCTTTGGCAGGAAAACTGGGCTGAGCTGGCTGACCCAGCGAATGGCGCGAGGCCAGGTCTGCCTGGGACTTGGGTTAGGATGGAACCTGGGATTGCAGGGGTAGATTTTATAGTGGTGACAAAACAGTAGTTCCACATACTCAAACAATCCCATTGCTTTCTCTATCTGTTTTAGTTGAAAGATGAGTAATCTTAGCTTTTCCTGATACCATTAAAAACCTGAATGTACATAAAAAGGGTTTTGTTCACTCTCTCCCCCATTAGTGAAACAGGCCATCAGGAAAACCCATATAGCTGGCCATTTTAGAGTTCTGGAGTGGCCTTCAACCTGATGCAGGGACAACTCATCAATATGCTACGCAAGAAGACATGGCGCCTCTCCCCAAGGGACCTGAAAGGACACCCCTCTGATCTGGGGGACTGATCTTAAGGACCACTGGGATCCTCCCTTCCAAAGAGAACTTGTTCTGGGTAGAGAGCTGGTAGGTTAATTAGAGGTATTGTAGTGAGATAGCAGCTGTCCTCATGTGTAGAAAGCCCTGGAAAAGGGGCCTGTTCTTCTGTAGTTTCCTCAATTTCTTCAAATTACACCTATTGGTCTAGTCTAGCATCACAGCCTGGTCCCTCTGGTGCTACCTGCAGCCTTAGTTTATATCTTTGGAGTCATAGCTTTTTGTGCTTGTGAGGCCCTGGGACTTTTGTGTCCTGAACAACAAGGACATTTCATGGAATATGTCCCTAACCCATGGTCACGCCGAGAGTGGGCCCAGCAGCAAGGCCAAGTGGGCCGCCCTCCTTATCCCCAACCAGGAAGGGAAAAAGAGCACAAGCCAGAATCTTCCCATGTGTGTGCTCATGTGTGAGGAACATTTGGGGAGCACTAAGCTGCTTGTTCCATTTGTGTTTCTCTGGAGACCTGAATAAGCTGTTGGCCGATTCCAAACCCCACTTCTGCTGCTCCCCCAAAGATTCTGTGGGACTTCACGCAAAGCTCATACTCTGTAAATAAGGAGACAACTCTCATTAATTCCCTTAAGAAATTGTGAGGATAAAAATGAGGAAAGAAAATAAGTTTGGGGGCAGAGGCTAGTAATCAAGTGAAGTAGGGTAGGGAGTCATTTCCTGAATACAGTAGTTAATGGTAGTAGTTAATGGTAAACTTCTAGTAAGACCCCAGAGGATTGGAAAGAAATAACAGATTTATGAAAAATAATAATAAAGTGTCGTTTTCATGAAACAACCACTGATCAGTTGCCCGTGGAGCATTTTCAAAGACAGACCATATGCTAGGCTAAAAAAGAAGTCTCAATAAATTTAAAATGATTAAAATCATACAAAGTATGTTCTCCAACCACAGTGAAATTAAATTAGAAATCAACAACAGAAGGAAATTTGGGAAATTCACAAATATATGGAAATGAAACAACATACTTCTAAATAACCAGTGGGTCAAGGAAGAATCCACACAGGAAAGTTTAAAATACTTTGAGATGAATGAAAATGAAAGCACAACATCCAAAAATTTACTGCATGTAGCTAAAGCAATGCTTAGAGTGAAATTTATAGCTGAAAATGCCTATATTTAAAAAAAATCTGAAATCAATACCTAAATTCTCTCTCTTCCCCCCGTTTTAGTGACATATAATTGACATATTACATATGTAAGTTTAAGTTGTGCATTTTTAAAATATATATATTTTTTTGATTTCAGAGAGGAAGGGAGAGGGAGAGAGATTTAGAAACATTAATAATGATAGAGAATCATTGATTGGCTGCCTCCTGCACGCCCCCTACTGGGGATTGGGCCCCCAACCTGGGCATGTGCCCTTGACCAGAATCGAATCTGGGACCTTTCAGTCCACAGGCTGACGCTCTATCCACTGAGTCAAACCGGCTAGGGTGAGGTGTATATTTTGATGATTTGATACATGTATATATTGTAAAATGATTACTACAATAAGGTTAGTTAATACTTCCTTAACCTCACATACTTACCAGGTGTTGTTTGGTTTTTTTTTAGTTGTTGTGGTGAGAAGATGAAAGATTTGTTTTTCTCTGTCTGACTTGTTTCACTTAGCATAATGTACTCAAATGGCAAATGGCAGGATTTCCTTTTTATCGCTGAATAATATTCCTCTGTGTGTATGTGTATCATAATTTCTTTATTCATTTATTTGTCGATGGACACTTAGGTTGTTCCATGTATTGGCTATTGTGAATAATTCTGCAGTGAACATGGATGTACACATATCTCTTCGAGATAGTGATTTCTTTGGATATATACCCAGAAGTGGGTTTGTCTATAGCCTAACTTTTTACCCTAGAAAAAGGTGAATTAAATTCAAAGCAAACAGAAAGAAGAAAATAATAAAGATTAGAGTGGAAATGAACAAAATAGAGAATAAAAAAACAACAACATAAAATCAATGAAACCAACAGTTGGTTCTTTGAAATAGTCAACAAAATTGATGAATTTTAGCTACACTAATCAAGAAAAAAAGGAGAGGAGATTTAAACGACTAATAAGAGGAATTAAAAATTTAAAGGATTGTAAGGGAATACTATGAACCATACATTGCTGATGGGAATGTAAAATGGTGCAGCTGCTTTGGAAAACAGTGTGGCAGTTCCTCAAAAAGTTAGATATAAAGTTACCATATGACCCAGCATTCCACACCCAAGAGAAATGAATACATATGTCCACATATAAATTTGTGCACAGATGTTCATAGCAGTATGCTTCATAATAGCCCCCAAATGGAAACAACCAAAATGTCCACCAGCTGATGAATAGATGAACAAAATTTGGTTTATCCATACAACAGAATATTATCTGACAATAAAAGGAATGAGCTACAGCATGGATGAGCCTTGAAAACATTATGCTAAGTGAAAGCAACCAGACACAAAAGATCACACATTGTATGATTTCATTTATATGACATGTCCAGAACAGACAAATCCCTGGAGACAGAAAGTGATTAGCATTTGCCCAGAACTGGGTGTGGAAATGGAAAGTGACTGCTAATGGGCATGAGGTTTCTTTTTGGGATGATGGAAATGTTCTAAAATTAGATAGTTATGATGGTTGCATAATTCCGTAAATATAATTGTACACTGAAAATAGGTGAATTTTATGATATGTAAATTATGTCTCCATAAAGCTGTTTTTTTAAAAAAAGATTACCACACAAATTGGTGTTAAAATGCGGTATCTGGCTGTGCTTGTCTGTCTGTCTCATTCTCTTTCACATCCCATACCACTACCCACTCCCAGCTGAGGGACAAGATGTGACGTTCCATTTATTCAAGTCTTTAAAATTATATATCTCTCAGTGAAGCTTTATATTTTCTTTATTCAATCAGTTGCCTAGGAGATAGTGAGTCTGAGGGATCAAAAAGACAGTTTTGCAGGGGATGACCTAAATATTAGATAATCGATTTGAGAAGGGTAGAGAACTGACTATGGCATTCTATTGTTCATTTCTTGAGAAAAAAATGAGATTCCCTGCAATTTATAAGCTAAACCTCTTATATTTGAAATTCTGTGCTTCATAGGGTCTTTGCTGGAAAGGGAAGAATCCACTTATGGTCCCAATTTTTCTTGCCATTGTCAGAAACTCTGTGTTGGCTCTTTTTGCTCATCAATCTTTATCTGCAACTCTGATGCTTTCTTTAGGAAAGATTCTTAAATATGGCATTATCAGGCAAAAGCATGTATATATTTTATGGGACTTTTAGTTATTATTATCAAATTGATTTCTTGAAGGCTTGCACCACCACCAGAAGCAGGAAGAATGCTTATTAGTGTTTTAAGCTTGAATTTCTTTGATTACTCGAGTGCTTGAACATTTTTCTCTGTCATTTGTTCACATTCTTCGCTCTTATATTAAGATTTTTCTATTTTTCTTACTGATTCATGTATTATTTCTTTGTCATTTATGGCAAATTGTGCTTCTCAATTTGTTGGCTTTCATTTTGTTTACAATAGGTTTTGATGTACAGAAATAGTACATTTTTATGCAGATTAGTATATTCATGTTTTCTTTTATGATTTCTCTGAATAAATCCTCACCTAATTTCTATTCTCCTGACTTCATTTTTTTTCTTTTTTAAATTTTTTTATTGTTGCCTCCCTCCACCCAAGCCTTCACCATACTATTATCTGTGTCCCTAGGCTATGCATATCTGTATATAAGTTCTTTGGTTAATCTCTTTCCATTCCCCTCTAAGATCTGTCAGTCTGTTCCATGCATCTATGTATTGGCTTCATTTTTTACTTCTAATTTTTAATCTATAGGGAATTTTGATGTATAGTATGGGGTTACTATGCAAATTGATTTTTATTTTGAAATAGTCACCTCATTTATCATATAATGTTATTATATATAAGTGCCTTTTTCAGGACTTTTGATTCTGTATCATTAATTTGTCTCACTATTTTTGTATCAAGATAGTTATCTATTACTAGAGGCCCGTTGCACGAAGATTCATGCAATAGGCCTTCTTTCCCCTGGCTGCCAGCACCAGTTTTCCTCTGGCACCTGGGACCCAGACCTTCACTCTGGCCACCGCCTTCCATCTTCACTCTGGACACAGTCTTCGCTGTGGCTGGAGCCTTCAGTCTTTGCTCCTTGCTCCAGCGGGAGTCTTCAGTCTCCGGTCAGAGCTGCTCCTGTAGCTCCTTCCGCCCCCCACCTTCCCCCTTATAATTTGAACGCTGCTTCACCTGCAGACCTCGCTGATTGGCTCCTGGGTCCCGGGGTGCTGCCTTGCCTGCGGCCCGGCTTTCTGATCACCATCAGGATCACAGGTCACAGGCAGGGCGGCTCCTGGGTCTTGGGGTGCTGCCTTGCCCACGGCCAGGCTTTCCGATCACCATCAGGATCACGGGCTGCAGGCAGGGTGGCTCCTGGGTCCCTGGGAGCCGCCTTGCCTGCAGCCTGGCTTTCCGATCATGATCACGATCACAGGTTGCGGGCAGAGCGGCTCCTGGGTCCCGGGGAGCCGCCTTGCCTGCAGCCCGGCTTTCTGATCACCATCAGGATCACAGGCCGCATGCAGGGCGGCTCCTGGGTCCCGGGTGTCGCCTTGCCTGCGGCCTGGCTTTTGATCACGGTCAGTATGCAAATTAGCCACCATCTTTGTTGGTGGTTAATTTGCGTATGACGCTGATTAGCCAATGGGAGGCGTAGCGAAGGTACGGTCAATTACCATGTTTGTCTATTATTAGATAGGATGGCTTTATAATACATTTTAACATATGGTAGGGCTTGTGTCCTTCCCATTATTACTCTTTATTTTCAAAAATATTTTAGCTATTCTCACTTGTTTATTCTAAAACCATGTTATCAAGTTTTAAAAAATTCCATTGCAATTTGGATTTGAATTACTTTAAAATTACAAGTCAATTTAGAAAGAATTGATATTTCCCCAACATTTTTAAGTTTTCTATTGTATCATCAAATGGTCTCTATATACAAGTGCATAAATGAAAACCTTTCTCCCCCTCGCTTCTCCTTCCCAAACATCACAGTGAACCAAAATTGCAAATATATCACAAAAATCAAACATGTATCCCACTTCTGACTTCTAAAGAGCTGATTCTAGTGATCCAGGGGCATAGGGCTTGCTTTCTCTGTTAAGTCAAGTGTCAGTGTGGCTTATTTGTGCAGTCATGCTTACTCTTTATAATGTTACTCCTACACAGATTGTGGTTATTGTTGGCTTTAGTAAATAGGATGTTTTTTCCTCTCATATTTTTTTTTCCTATTGCTGATCCACAGATGAACTTAACTTTTGATTTTTTTCTGTTATAATAGCCCTTTGTGGGGTGCTCTTGTTCATTATAAAGTGTTTCCCTTTAATACTAGGATAATTCTTGGTGTGTATCAGTCACTAGCTTTCAGAGGGTGGAGAAATTGAAATGACAAAATATTATATTTGAATAAGACGTTTTATAAACAAAAATTAACTTGGATAGAGCTTTACAGTTTATATATAGAGAGAGAGACTTAAAGACTCTTTCACTTCTTAGATTAGTCCTGTGAAGGGTAGTAGGAAAAGCATTATTATCAGTCCATCTTAAATATAAAGAAACTGAGGTGGGAAGAAGTGAAAAATGACATACCCAAGACACCAATAAAGGCAGACATAGAAAGTCTGTCTTTTGCTGTCTTCATCTTACAAAAATATCTGCAGTAGTACAAATAATAGTATCAGAGAAGCCTTAGTGAATGGCTAATCTTAAATGATTATTTTTGGACACTGTGGCTACATTTTATTGTTAATATATTTTTCTTTGTATATGCGTGTGTGTGCATTTGCACACATGTTTAGATTTTGATTTTCCTTATTTGAGTGTAACTTCCTTGAAGGAAGAAGCCACATCGTATTAATCTTGGAACCAAGTTTAGTTATTGTATGGAAATATGTACTTTTGCTTAAACACTCACCCTTTTGAAAACAAGTTCCCAAAAGGAAAACTACCAGAGGGAGAACAGGCTTAAGTTCTATATTTAAGGAGAAGAAACTGCTGAAATTCCATGATTCAGAGAACTTGTCTTTAGTGACTGAGTGCTGAGGGAGAGAGGAAACATATTAAGTGTCTGTTTTGGAAAGTGGATCATGACAGTAAGTACTGAATCTAGCTCTAGGCCTGATAAAGGGCCATTAGTAGAGAGTGAGAAAGTGAACTATGTTTCCAAAGGAGAGAATTTGAACCAGATCTTGAGTAACAAGACTGAAAGTAGAATTAAGTTATAAGGGTAACTGTGTTTGTGAGAAGGCTCTGAAAGGTTTCATGTTTCCTGGTATAATGAGATGAAAGTGGGAGAATATATCCAGGGTGAGGGCAGGTTTAGAGTTTATGTGATCATTTTAATCTGTATTTGATTTTATAATCGTCCACAAGGTTTTCTAAATGAAAGTATACAAAGTTCCGTCTATTTTACATACAACAATCTATTTAGTCTTCTTTTGTTAGAGTGCACTGGTCAGACTTAGCCTTATTTTTTTTCCTTCCTGGCTTTTCCCTCTGTAATATTTGAGTGCTCACCGTCACCATTATCAAAGCCAGGGAGAGAAAGTGAAAATATTAATCATAAGAGATGGTTGGATTATGTGATTGTATGTTAATTTTGCTTGTCAGGAACCCACTATTTTGAGTTACCAGTCATTAGTATTGTGTTTTCACGTTTCAGTTTAAGTAAAATCTACCTGTGTAACCACCTCTGGTTGGCTGGTTGAAGATGCTGGAACTCTGGAGCAAGGAACCTCCCTCCCCCTCACTCTCTCTTGCTTCCTCCTCCCTTCCCTTTCTCCAGTCCCCAGGGCCCATTTGGATGGATTATTCAGTACTGTCATTCCTTACAAAGGAAAATAGTATTTTCAGAACGTTTGCTATTGAGTTTTCTCCTTTTTTCTTTTAACCCTTTTCTAGGCCATGGTATTTGACAGATTAAAGCAAGCAAATAAACACAAGCATACTGTTAATGGTGATCTTTTAAAAAAAACATTGTTTAGGAAAAAATGATACCAGTTTTTTTTAATGTTTGATTTTTAAAAAGCTTTAAAGCAACTCTTTGATAATATCACTGGGAATAGTTTGGGTTTTTTTTAGAAGTAATTAGCTTGCTTTGCAATTTACTTTTGACTAAATCATTGAGATAAAAGGTAAGAACCTTGATGTTATGCACAGAGTAAAAGTAACTGAGTTATCAATGTGTCTGACACTGTGACAGGGTCAAGCAAACCAAGATGAGCCAGGAATGGAAATTGTGATTCTATTTTGTACATATATTTACACTTAAAAAAAGTACTTCACACTGTCCTCCTAAGCTTTGGCTTTAGAGCTCTGATCTTTCACAGAATTTGTGTACAATTCAGTCATGTTTAAGAGCCTCCTTTCCTCCTTGCCTTTTTCCTTTCTTCCTTCCCTTTTCCCCTGGCTCTCGCTCCACCCCTCTCTCAGTGATGCCTTACTCTTTAAGCCCCATCCCATTCTGAAACAGGTATGTGTATATATGTGCATATGTATGTGTTTGTCATTAGATCTTATTTACATCATGCAGGCTTGACAGGAATAACATGGATCATTGAAATGCAGGGATGCTACACAGAAACCATTCTGCAGTTTAACTATCAATCTTTTATTAGAAAGGCTTATGCAGGGTGGTATTTCACTTTTCTCACTCCCTACCATCCTCTCAGGTGGAGGTGTTCATAAATTTAAAAATGACCAAACCTAGGTGGCAAGAAGGAAGAGAGAAAGAGAAGCAAGCATCAGTTGGGTGGTTCCACAGGATCAATTTCTTCTCCTTCCATATCTTCATAAATTATGAACTGTATCGATCTATTCATATTGATGTATGAACTCCTTCTATGAAAAGCCCAAGTTGAAGTGGAAAATGGAAAGTGATCATTTATTAGAGCTGACGAATGTCAGCTTTGTACAAAAACAAAACAAAACAAACAAAAGCACACAGGCCTGAATGGCCTCCCTTTCAATCTTTAGATTGCATATGGCCAGAGGCAGCCGGGCCTGGGTAACCAGCAGCATTTGATAGCAGTTGACAAATATCCTGTTGCTTTTCAGTGGCTTAGAGCCTGACTGGAAGTTTGTTGAGGCTGGAAAACCATTGATATTCCTTTTTCTCCCTCATACTTCTGCCCGGGATGATTCAGAAACTGAGGAGTCATGGGACATACATATAAATGTCAGCTCTACCAACCAGTAGCCATCTTAGGAAGATCATTTCACCTTTTGAAGCATCAGCTCCTTCATCTGCAGGTTGAAAGGTTGATAGAAAAGTTTCTAGTATTTTTTAGTCCAGGGACCCTTTCTAAAAGTTTTTGTTCCTTTGGGTGACAAATTCCTGTATCTTCATTAGCACATAGCTGGTTCTATGGATTAGAGTCACTGCTATTTATATATAGTCCTGCAAAGCATTTTAACCTGCTTACCCCCTTTTTGGCCATTAAGCCTTTTGGAATGTTGACAAGCATAAGGATCTCACTCTTGTCTTTTAAACCCTTTCCAGGACCCCCAGGAAGGAATATTGGGGTTTATTCTCATACTATCTGTAGCCCATTTCTCGCTCCTATAGGCTGCAAAGATTTGCTGAAGGAACCAGGTCCCACATGACCTGTCAGAAGCTACTGGAGAGCTTTCAGAGTATTCTGGTTCTTAGCTGAGAAAGCCCCATGGTGATTTTGTTGAGTAATGAAGTCAAAACAGTGTTTCTGCCTTTTGTAAACCACCCATTCTCACTCACTGCACAACAGTGCGGCTTCTTTACTGCACAGGGTTGGCTGGATGGTGAGATGTGGTTCACTTTATATTCAGCTCAGCATGCTGCAGCATCCTAGCTCTCCCTAAGTTTTTTTTTTTTTTATATCACCTCCATGTTTATTTCAATGAATGTGGGATATAACCATTCATGGTAAATTGGATTGAATTGCAAACTCTTGGTGCCAATCATATCCTGCCAACCTTGTTAGATGATGCCTGAAGACTGCTAGCTAAGTGATGTGTTTCTTTTAACATGTTTAATATTTCAAAATAAAGTTTTAATAAAGATATAGAAAAAGGAATGAAAAGAGACTTGAACAGATGCCTATACACCCATGTTCATAGCAACATTATTCACAGTAGGCAAAAGGTTGAAGCATTATTCAGCCTTAAAAAGGAAGAAATTCTGACTCACGTTACAAAATGGATGGACTTGAGAACATTATGCCAAGTGAAATAAGCCAATCACAAAAGGACAAATGCTATATGATTCCCTAGAATCATACCTAGAATAGTCAGATTCATAGAGACAGAAAATAGCGGGGTGGTTGCCAGAGGCTGGGGGCAGGGGAATGGTAAGTTCATGTTTAATGGGTATGGAGTTTCCGTTTGGAAAGATGAAAAAATTCTGGCCATGGATGGTGGTGATGGCTATACAATGATGAGAATGTGCTTAATGCCATTGAACTATACTCTTATAAAGGTGGTTAAACTGTTTTTTTATGTTATGTATGTTTTACTATAATTAAAAAGGGATCAGAACAATATGTCACATACCCTACACCCTCTACACACCATGAGCTAAGAAATTTTAAACACTAACAATTACAGTTGACATGTCATATGTTACCCTTTCTCAATTACATTGTGTGTTTTCTTTTTTTGAGGAGTCAAGGATGGCTTGGAAAAGAGAATTCTGTGTCAGGAGAGCTTTCTTTCTGCTTCATTTTCCATTTGCACTTGTTGCTAAAGATAAGCATACAATAAGCAGGAGATGAACCTCTCCTTTAAAATTAGTGTTTTTGAAAACTTCAAAAAAAATCTGCCTAAAACTTTTGTTAGCCATTTGGGCCTTGGTGAACATGGAGGAACAGTCAGGAGAAATAACACTTAACTTTCCAGGAAAGAAGAATAATACAGTATATTTGCAGCCTTTATCCTCATGGAGTGTGAGTTTTAAACATTTTTGAGGACCTGCTGTGTGCCAAACATTGTGTCAGTCATCAGTTGCCACAATAATGCTGCATAACAAACAGCCACTAAACCTCAGTGGCATAAGCATCTATTGCTTTGGAGTCTGGGGTCTGTTAGAAGCTAGCTGAGTATCTTTTCTGATTTTGACTGAGCTTTCTCAATGTCTGGAGGTCAGCTGGCATTTATCTTGAGCTCAGGTGCATGCCTGGGGAGACTCAAATGCTCCAGCAGGCTAGTTTGAGCACGTTTGCATGACAATGTGAATATGCAACAGAGCCGGTAGGAACATCTGAGTTCTCTTGGGACTTGGGCTCTAAACTGGCACATGGCTACTTCCACTTCACTTTGTTTTCCAAAACAAGTCACATGGTGTGTGGGTGGGTAGGTGGGGGAATCTACTTTGTCTTGAAAGGAGATACTGTAAAGTCATGTGACAAAGGGCATGGATATGGTGAGGGGGGAAAATTAGGGTATAAATGTGGTCTGTGGTAAACCTGACTGCACAGAGTATTGTAGTAAAGATATCTAGGCCATCTTCTAACAACCCTGAGAAGATGGTAGTATTGTCCTCATTTTATAGTTGGAAAAAGTGAGGCCCAGAGAGTTCCTGTGACTTATCCAAGGCCACACTTCTAGTGAGTGGTGTAGTTTGGATTGGAACCCAGGTCTATCAGACCTCTTCCTCTGTCCTGCCACTGCCGATGCCTCCCAGCATGTTGGGTTACTGTCTTTGTGAAAACATCTGTTTTGCCTCTGTATTTGCCCCCTCACCCCCACTCTTCCTCTTTCTGTTTTATTTTGCTGACTCCTCTTCTCCGCCTTCTTAAATGCAAGCTATTTTATGCTTCTGTCTTTGGCCTCTTCTACTGTGTCTACTCACTACTAGGCTCAGCCAATGTCTCAAAGTATACAAGCCCCCAAACCTAACCTCTGGGATGGGCTGCCCTCCTTGTTTTTCTCACCCCTCACCCCCACTTGCAGATACTGTGCTGGTTAGTGGGCTCTTGGCTACAACTCTCAGATACTCTGGTTTAACATGGCTTAGGTCATAAGGAAATGTCTGTCTTGCACAACAGTCTAGGGCAGTGGTCGGCAAACTTCGGCTCGCGAGCCACATGTGGCTCTTTGGCCCCTTGAGTGTGGCTCTTCCTAAGCCTTAGGACAGTGATGGCGAACCTATGACACGCGTGTCAGAGGTGACACGCGAACTCATTTTTTTGGTTGATTTTTCTTTATTAAATGGCACTTAAATATATAAAATAAATATCAAAAATATAAGTATTTGTTTTACTATGGTTGCAAATATTAAAAAGTTTCTATATGTGACACGGAACCAGAGTTAAGTTAGGGTTTTTCAAAATGCTGACATGCCGAGCTCAAAAGGTTCACCATCACTGCCTTAGGAGTCCCTTAATTAAGTTAATAACAATGTACCTACCTATATAGTTTAAGTTTAAAAAATTTGGCTCTCAAAAGAAATTTCAATCGTTGTACTGTTGATATTTGGCTCTGTTGACTAATGAGTTTGCCGACCACTGGTCTAGGGGTCAGGCAAGCTCTTGGGGCCCAGGTTTCTTCTCTCTCTGCTCCACCTCTTGCTCAATTGGCTTCATGCTGTGGCCAGTTAGTGGGCTTCCCTGATTACAGCCAGTGGGGAAAGGACAGGGGGCCTTCTTTGAGATTCCCTGGGCAGACCCATCTTTGCCTCTCATTGTGCCACCCTAGCTTATGGCTGCCTATCCATCCCTGAACCCATCCCTGGCTGGACCTGGCCCAGATTAGATGTTCTGTGGTAGAATGGCTGATGGGAGGCAATTGTCATGTCCTCAACTGTCCCCACATGGTTGAGCAGCAGATTCTTCCATCTGTCAGACTCCTGCTGCTTCTCTCTTCTGCTTCCCAACCTTCATTTCTTCTCAATCAACCCTTCAGGGTCATTTGTAACTCCTCCTTCTCCATATCCTTCATCATTTCTTTGTTTGTCATCCTTTACCTTTTTTTAAATTAAAAATATCTTTTATTGATTTCAGAGAGGAAGGGAGAGGGAGAGAAAGATAGAAAAATCAAAGAGAGTGAATCATTGATTGGTTGCCTCCTGCACACCGCACACTGGGGATAGAGTTGCAACCTGGGCATGTGCCCCAACAGGGAATCGAACTGTGACCTCCTGGTTCGAAGGTTGATGCTCAACCACTGAGCCATTCCGGCTGGGCCTTTTTCCCTTGTTTTTGGGATCATTACTAAAGGACTGTTCTGGCTGGGCTCTGGGCTAGCTTTTAGTAATCCACAAGGAGGCCAGCTCAGCTGCTGCCCACAGGAGTCTAGGAATGGAGATTCAAACAGTCCCGGTGGTACGGGCAGGGTGAGGAGAGTGGTTATGCATTGGCTGCTGTGCTATCCTGTGGTGGTAGTGATGGGGGCACCTAAACTAACCCTGCCTCAAAAGCAGTTATTGGGAAGGTGTCTGGGAGGGGGTCACTTCTAAGCTGATTCAACTTTAGCAATGTTTCTTGCTCTTTCTTAAAAAAAAAAGTCATCCCTGATCTCTGATATGGACCTTTTATTTCTCCTTTCTATAGATCGGAGGTCCGCAAACCATAGTCAATAGGCCAACTTCTGTACTGTCTGTTTTTGTAAATAAAGTTTTATTGGCAAATAGACACACCCATTTATTTAGATATTATCTATGCCTGCTTTTCCACTGCAACAGCAGAGTTAAAGTAGTTGCCACCGAGACTGTAAGGCCCTCAAAGCCTACTCTCTGGCCCTTTAGGCAAAGTTTGCCAAGTCCTGCTGCAGAAGAGTAGAAAAACTCAATTCCTGCCCTTCAGGAGGTTTCATCCTGCAAAGGAGACTGACTTTATAATAAAGCCTGTTGAGGTGAAGATATTTAAATGCTGAAGCAAGTAGTGCGGACAAAAATCAGTGTTGGAGAGATTCACATGCATTTATTTCTCTCCTTTCTTCCCCACTGCTGTCCTTTCTCCACAAATGACTCTATATTCATTTTCTTGCCTCAAGATTTCTAGATTGACACTTTCTAGATTTATAATTTCTAAATTTACACTTTTCATGACACTTGGTTCCCTCCCTCTGAGGGGAGAGTAAAGGTGCATATCAATTTGGAAAATGCAAAGCCTGAGATGCCATTTTTTAACGTGCCTTTGCTACTCTCCCATTCTTACAAGGAAAATAGGACTTGCTTAAGTAAATGAGAAACTCCTTTATTTGCTTGGAGCAAGGAGAAAATGTATGCGTCACTAACATTTTAGTTTGGAAAAAAGTCTGCTTACAAGTACCTAGTCCTTTGGCACTACTCATTCACCTCACACCTCTCCTTTTCTGGAAGACACCCCTCTAGAGGGGCCTTGGTGCCAGAGCCATTTGCAGCCCCTAGAGGAAGCCATGCCCACAGGAATGGGCTTCGTTGTCCTGAAGACCACGAAACCGCCCACACAGTGAGACTGCTTTTTCTGTCATTGTGTGTTTAGCCCTCACTGCTCTTTTGCTTTTTATGTGAGTTGTACATTTCCTTATAGACTCACCCCGAGTGTTCTTGGGTTAGACTTATTATAAAAATAATACTTAGTGTAAAAAATTGAAGGAAAGTCATGGCATGAAGAGTAGCATAAAATTCCTTCCCCTGGTCATACTCCTAGGAGCACTCCATACATTTATACTAGGGCAAACCATAAGAAATCGCAGAGATTCGACCACAAAAATGTCAATTTCAGATGGTACGATGTAATTTAAGTGATACAGACATATTGGTATTTAAGAAAATACAGACGGGATCATACTGTTTATGCTGTATTGCAGTTCTGTTAGATTGAAGAGAATCTTGGAAATGTGACAGTATTAGTTCATTGGGAGTGACACCACCTCTCATAGTCCATGTGTAGTAGATATCCCATGACTTGACCAACCAGTTCCCTTCTCAAAGGACATTTAGGATGATTCCTGTGTTTCACTTTTCTGAATAAGGTAACAGTGAACATTATGCATATGTCTTGGCACATGTCATGTAAGTTATCTGGAGTGTAGCTTCGGAAAAGTGGAATTACATTTTTCTTGATTTAAAAAAATGTTTTGAAGAATTGGTCAGCTGGCTCCAGTCTCAGTTGGACTTACTAACCTCAGGGTCCTTCATCCTCTACTGAAAGCACAAAGATGGGACCATAGTGCAAGTCACACCGCCCCTCTAGGCAAATCCTGTACAGTTATAAACATTGGTATAAACGCCCCTCCCTTCATGAAACATTTGTGCACTCACTGCCCAGCAGGCTCTGGGGACATGCAGGCAAACAATGACAATGCAACTAACTAGAAAGAGTGTATATAAAGATATGTGGGTACACAGAAGCCCAAGTGACTTTTTTATCCCTGGCTGGGGTTGGAAGGGATGAGCCTTGGAGTGCATTCTGGAACTTTACTAGCTAGCAAAGGGAGGAAAATGTAGGGCTCTATTGGAGGTGGGATGTAGAGGCAGTGGCAGGTGTCAACCTGCAAATGAGCTGTGCTGGCCTTTGTGCAAGGGAGCATGGGCATTGAGCTCAGCTGAGCCAAGGTGCCAGATGACAGAGCAGGGCTCTTGCCAGCCACTGACCCGGATAATAAGAGGGCACTTGGCAAGCAGCCTCCTGAATGCTGTGCCATACAACCATTCGTGGATCAGGACCTATTAAGTTGCCCAATATGGTTCTTTTGTCATTATGTGCTGCTCCAAAACCCATAAAACATTCCAGTGTAGTGTCCAAATGTTACGTTTGCTGCTCTATTTTACATGCATAATCCCCCCTTGTACCTTTGTGCTTCCTTGCAAATCATAATTTTGAAAAGAGGGATTAAAAGCTAACTTTAAAAAAAATTGCTGTGGAACCTGTTTGCCAGTCTCTTGAGGTCTGTGGAACCCCTCTCAGTGTAATGTTTGTAAGTGAATAAAATCAAATCCATAGGACTACAAAGGAAACCAATTATACTGACATACAGTTTTCAAAATGTTACAAAAACATAGTAATACATATTCTTTATTGACTCATTAATAGCAAGATCCAGCACTGGGTCTGGAAGTTATCATAATTTTGAAATAGGGATGAGTGTAAATGATATTTTAAGATAATTGCAACGACCATGATGTGGAATGAAAATAACTATCCCTGTGATGGGAAATATAGAAAATCCACAGGTGCTGCTAATACCAGTGTGGTTTGTTGCCCATGTGTATAGTGGAAGAAAGGCCAGATTTTAGTGAGAGGACAGTAAAAATAAAGATATCATTTCCTTTCCTTCTAAGTTTAGATCCCCTGAATTCTATCCAGGAACTCCTGTTAAGAGCCTCTGCTTTTAGATAAGAAGAAGGAAATTGTGGATATGACAACCCCCATTTGCATCAAGAAAATTCATAAATACCTAGGCTACCTCTTTCTTTATTGTGATGGGGATAAGAGGGAAACTATATTAAAAATGAGTCAAAATTTAAAAATCATTTTGACTACCTACAATACAGATATTTTTCCTCCTTCCTAAAGAGAAATGTGGAATTTTCTGTCATTCTCTAAATCTCCCTATACAGTAATCATTTTTTGGTACTGATTTTCAAATCTGACAGACTGTATCTGTTTATGGTGTTTTCCCCTGAGAATTCTCTAAGAATAGGCAAGAGATAGCCCAGCTGGTGTGGCTCAGTGGTTGAGCACCGACCTATGAACCAGGAGGATACGGTTCAATTCCCAGTCAGGACACATGCCCGGGTTGTGGGCTCGATCCCCAGTGTGGGGTGTGCAAGAGGCAGCTGATCAATGATTCTCCCTCATCATTGATGTTTCTATCTCTCTCTCCCCCTCTCCCTTCCTCTCTGAAATCAATAAAAATATATTTAAAAAAATAATAGGCAAGAGAAATGAACCCCAGATGAGGGTCTTTAGGGTATTTCTAGACCCTTGTCACAATTCCTAATATGCATGTGCTCACATGCACCCCATCCTCTTTCCTCTTTTGTTCCCTCCCTGCTTCCCCCTTAATGGTAAAAGTTAGGAGTCTGATAGGTCCATTTGTCAGCAGCAAAGTTTGAGAATGCCTTTAAAAATAGATGTTAGAGGGAATATATTGAATAGAAGGGAGAAATCTTGTTTATGTGCAACAAATAACTTATATTTAGAATCTTCCTTCAGTTTTTCCTTTGAAATTCTGTATTCTCATTTTACTTGAATGACTCTGCATGGAGCATTTAAAAGTAGATCAAACAAAACTCTATAAATATGTCGTGTTCTTTTGGGCATTTTGCCCAAATCAGCCTTGCTGAGGCAGAGAAAAGCAATGAGCTTTATGGATCAGATTTTCTCCTCTGAACATCCAGACTGCCTCCCCAGGGAGATGGTGGCCTGGGCCTGGAGAGTCAGGCAGGGACACAGGGACACTTTGGAGAAATGTCCCCAGGAGAAATGTCCTTCTGTGGGTCGGGTCACTTGGATTAAGGGGCATGCTGAAAGGCCAAAATCAACCCCTGGGCCCAGCCTAAGAAAAGGGGAAACCAGAAGGCCATTTGTACATATTTCTGGCTTTGTTGTTCAATGTGGTTCCTTTATCTCACTCTGATGGGAAGAGAAGTCTGGTGAAAAGAATACTGGTTGAACTGGTATAATTAACAAAGCCGCCTTTTAACATATTCATGAATGTAAAGACAATTGGAAAAAAAGGGAGGAGTCATGGGGCAGCAAGCCTTTCAGTAAAGTAGGTCTGTCCCCATCATTCCAATTTTATACTTGAAAAAACTGGGCAAAGAGCCATGAAGTAGGCCACACGAGGTGATCACAATGCTGGGACCACTGGCTCATCTGTCTCTGCATGTCATGAGGCCCAGGATTCTCTCTGTGCTATCAACGTGGACCACATGGCATGAGCTGTATAGTTAGTGTGTGTGTGTCCTTCCACACAGCCAATTTACACACCTCATTTTTATAACACGGTTGAGGTGGAAGACAACATGGTTGGAGGAGTTCTTCATGTTCATGACACCAAAACTATAGATGTGGCTTCTAAGGAAACATCTGGTGACATTGTTAACATTGAAAATATCCATATGCTGCTTCTCTTTGTGGAAACTCAGTTTATTGAATGGATTGCATCTTTCTGTATTGCACAGGTAGCAGAAACTCAATTTTTGGGGTCATATGTTAATGGACTGACTTTAAGACTGTTTTCAATGGCTTCTTTAAACAGGACATTAGACTCTGAAGTTTCTTGGACTGAGGAAGGACTAGATCAGGGATTTGTGACCCTCCCTCTGTTTCTACACATGCGGCACTTCGGCTCACAGATGGATCGAGAGTGGGCATTTGTCATAAAGTAGCATCCACATAACCATCATGAGGCATATGTGGGTGCTGGCAAATGAGTCACATTGGTTTTTTTGTCTTAATTTTTTGATTTATTGATTTGAGAGAGACAGACATCAGTTTGTTGTTCCACTTATTTATGCATTCATTGGTTGATTCTTTTTTTAAATCCTCACCTAAGGACATGCCCAGATAGAGGAAGGAGGGAATGAGGGAGGGAGAGAGGGAGGGAGAGAGAAACATTTACTGCTTGCCTCCTATAGACATCCTGACCAGGGATCAAACCCAAAACCTAGGTATGTGCTCTGACCGGGAATTAAACCCACAACCTTTTTGTGTACAGGATGATATTCCAACCAACTGAGCCACTCAGCCAGGGCTCATTGGTTGATTCTTGTATGTGGGCTGACCAGAGATTGAACCCGCAAACTTGGCATATTGAGATGACGCTCCAACCAACTGAGCTACCTTGCCAGGGCTCGCATTTGTTGACAAAAGTGTGCATGAAAGAGTTGGAAGGTGTCAGAGCTGAAAGGGTGGAGACAAACATATACATTGACACTCAGAGATAACTGAAATACTCTTGGATGAGGGCAGAGCTAGAGAAAAACAGTGGTTGTTAGGGGAACCCAGAGAAAGGTCCTTGTGGCTGAGCATATGTGAATGAGTGAGTGAGTGTGAATGAGCTCCAATGGACACAGGGCCCCTCCACTGCCAGGAGGGACATGGCTGCCTGAGCTGTGTGGTCTGAGGAGTCAGTCCAGGGAAAATGATCCTGGATTGGTAACTGGGAGAATATTGTGGGGCTCCTTGGGGTTCTTTAACAGTGTCTCATCAGAATAATTAGTGTGGGCTACAGGTGTGGAGCTTTTTCTGGGCTCACACTTCCCACTGTCTTTATGGATCATCCATAATCAGTTCAGAGCCCCCTTGTCATTTAGCTTGTGACAACTACCTTTCTGCCTGATTCTATTGGTATTTATTTACTTGGAAAATAAGACTAACTTTACTATTAATGTCATCAAAATGTGATCAGAAGGATGTTTCATAATAGAAAATAATTATTTTAATAGGTGACTATGATGTTTTAAAACTTGTGTGTTACATGCCCTTTGTAAATACAAATTTTTGTGCAGAAACATTTAAATGAGTCTTTCTTTACACTCTCCCAACCCTTTTTCCAAAAATACCAGTTACATTGGAGTGTATTCTTCCATACCATTTTCTGTGCTAAAGTTTGTTTGGGCATACATACCCTTTCTCCCATTCACTTAATGGTATCAGGCTGTCACATATTAGCTGAATGTTGAATGAATCCATTTATTCTTTTATAAACATTTGTTGAATGCATACTCTGGGCTAGGTTGTGGGTGATCAGGAGTAAATAAAGAGTCCATGGTGGAGGTTATAGAGTGAGGATGTCTGTGTGTTTACAATGTTGGGCTTATATTGTACATATTATGTGACTTGGTCTTTGAACTTAATGTATTATGGACACCCTTTACACGTTAGTACACATAGAGCTGCTTGCTCTATTTAATGGCTGTTTCATTTTCCACATGATTTATGTAGCCTTTCCCTCCCAGTGGACATTCAGGATGTTTCCTGTGTAGACCTCTGTGCTTGTATACATTTGCTGTTAGAAACAGTGCTGCCCTGAACAGTTGTATACATATAGCTTTGCCTCCTTAAAACAAGTCTTTTCTATCTTTTAAGAGGACTAAATTTAAAATCAAATATATATAGTTTCTTGTTCAGATATACTGGTTGTCCCAACAAATGTATACACACCGAATGATTATAAAGGCAGTGTTTATTAATATACACTTCATTTTCAAAATTTAAAAGAATCTACAGTAATAAATAATTTTTTTCAATGCCTATTTGCAAACTGATGACCATTCTGGTCCAGGTACTACTGACAACATGAAGCAATGGAATCACAAACATCAAGAATCATTGTGTGCACTATTTGTGTACATAAACTTTATCTTGTACATATCCTCATAAAAAAAGTCTAGTGGCACTATAGGATAAATTTTCATTGTCCAAAGCTTAGTTTGGATTCACCTATTATTTCAAATCAGTTAAACCTGAAAAGGAGTGAAAATTAAGTGAGTTATCAGCTGTTAAAAGTGTCTATACATTTTTGGGGGACACCCTGTATATGTTGTCTGCTTACTTCTTTGAGGAAAGTCAAGACTGGCTGGTAAACATCAATGCAATGCCAAGAGTGGAAAATGACATCAAGAGCTTCCTTAAATTTAAGATAGATGGAAGCAACTGAAATGCAGTGCCTCCACATCAACAGCCCCCCTGAAATGGGCTTTAGGTTGGGTAGAACTGGAAAACAAGATTGAAACTGATGTGTAGAAGTTGAGGCCTGGAAGAGTCTAGGAGTTTGACAGTTATCTGTGATGAGAAAGCCCTGGTGAAGACCTAAGGCTATGTTATATAGTGTTGCAGAAAGCAGTTAAGTGCAGATCACAGAGAATTGGGGACAAGATTGGAGCTGAATTGGTTCATCCAGCATTGAAGGGAGAGCTCTGAACTCAGGCCAAGGACATACTGTCACTTACTAACTTGGTAACCTCAAGTAAGTCACCGAGCCCCAATTTCCACTTTTGCAAAAATGATTGCTCATTCAGGCTCCTTTCTTTTTCTTTTGAACTTATGTATTTGCCAAGATGTGATAAGAGTGATGGGTATCAGAAGTGCTTTAGAGATGAAAGCTATCCCAGTGCCAGAGGGAGTAGCTGTTTCTGCTTGGGGTCTGATTAGGTGGCCTTTACCACAGCAACCTCTGGATGCCTCCTGTGAAAACTCACTTTTCTTTCTTTCTTTCTTTTTTAAATCATCAACCCTAGGATATTTTTTCCATTGATTTTTTTAGAGAGATTGGAAGGGAGGGAAGGAATGGAGGGAGGGAGGGAGGGAGGGAGGGAGGGAGGAAGAGAGAGAGAGAGAGAGAGAGAGAGAGAGAGAGAGAGAGAGAGAGAAATGATGTGAGCTGCGACCCAGGTACATGTCCTTGATGAGGAATCGAACCCATAACCATTCAGTGTACGGGCCAACACTGAGCCACGCAGTGTACGGGCCAACACTGAGCCACGCCAGTCAGGGTAGGGCTTACTTTTATTAATCCTGTATGTTGGCAGTGTGCCTCATAAAACTTTATGCCACTAACTGAACAGCCTTCTTGAAAGCTTTTTAAGAAATATTGACTAGTCTGGCAGAGTAAATGTGTCATTCTTCCTAATATCAAACAAGCATGTCTGGAATCTGCTAGCTTAGTCTTTTCTTGAAGAATATCTCACTCTCTCTTTTGCCATGTTGGATTAGATACTACTTTTTACAGAGGTTTTTGTGAATATTGAACTTGCATGCAACTGTAAGTTTTGTGAGTTCAGCTAACACTAGGTCTTTAGATGCTATTTTAAGTCAGTTCAGTCAGGAATTTGGTGACTTCTGTGGTTATGAGTATTGGGTTCTAGACATTTGTCATGTTTGTTTTGTATTCAGATTTGTATCTGCAGAGTTTGCTTTTAACATAATATCTAGCAAATAATGCTTTTATTTTTTTAAATATATTTTATTGATTTTTTACAGAGATGAAGGGAGAGGGATAGAGAGTTAGAAACATCGACGAGAGAGAAACACCGATCAGCTGCCTCCTGCACACCTCCTACTGGGGATGTGCCCTCGACCAGAATCAAACCCGGGACCCTTCAGTCCACAGGCCGATGCTCTATCCACTGAGCCAAACCGGCCAGGGCTAGCAAATAATGCTTTTAAAGATTTATAGTAGAACTTCATCTTAAGGGGACTACGAGAGTCACCAGGCCCAGGTTATGGGTGCCAAGATCACTTTGTCATCTAGACTTTCTTAGCTAGAATGAGAACTCCCTATCCTTTATGATGCACAGTGCTTGATTGGTTTTCTGTTGTGTTGGAAACCATGGAATAGTGGTGGAGTTCTTTGCACTGGGGTACCACACTTTCTCACTTGTTGCCTGGGAAAAGACAGTTGGGTGGGTCCTCTGTCCATGGGAGAGCCTACTCTGCCTGCTGACAATGCTATTAGCACCTGGGAATTGGCCTGAACAAATCAGCATTTGTTCTCATCAAGATCAGACAGCTTGAGATCTTGTACAAAGGGGTGGAGTATATTCTTGTAGTTGCCAAAGATGTGATTAGACAAGATATTGATTCTGAACTTCTCCCCTCTTCCCTCTGTTCAACTCTGTTCTTCCTTAGTGAGGTTCAGGCAGAGAAAAATGGAACAGAGAGAACTAGGCCAGTGGCTTTTGAAAAATATTGATCAGTGAGCACATCAGATGTAGCAAAGACCTTCCCTTTTGTATGATGTTCTGTGTGGGGCCCTTAATGTGGCCTATGATCACCCCTATAGGGATTTGCTTTCTCAGGGAAAAGATTAGAAATGAAAAAGAATTCCTGTAGGCAGTCTCCAAAAATAATGTAAGCATTTCTAAATGTTTCCTTGAAGTTGATGATCCCTTTGGTTTTCTAGGCCATGTGTTGGCAGGAAGGAATGATGTGAGGTGGTCAGCTTTAAGCGACAAACTTCTGAGCAATGCTGGTCTCAGTTCCTCTCTCCTAGTCACCTATGCCCAGCTTGGGCCTCCACTGCTGTCTGTCTCTCTGTCTCCCTCACTCCCCTACCCATTACACATACCACATGTATGTTTTTTCTCCCCACAATGCATATATGTGGTGTGGATAGGTGTGTCTGTACTTGAACCAGCTCTAAGTCAGGGAGGGCCTCCCAGTGGGGCCACATTGGGTGAGTGAGATGCTATAACCTTGAGTGACTCCTGGTCAAGTGAAGTGTGCTCCTGGCTTTTATCTTGATTTGCCTGCTAGTTGGTTCTATGTAAGCAGCCAGGGATCCTGTTAATGGATCCCCTGGGAACAGAGGGAAGAGGACAGAAGTGGATTTGTTGAACCCTGGGGGCATTTGAAATGGCACCAAGAGCAGCCTGAAATCTAATTAGCCTCTGCTTATCAGGCCTGAGTTCCAGCATGTTGAAAGGGTGATGATTAGTGAGAAAAAGGCCAGGCTAGTTTATCTTTTCCTTTGCACATTGGGGAAAAATTTCCTCTGCCTTGCTAGCATTAGAAGCAGACCATTCTTTTTACTCTACTATATCACATCAGCTTTCATTAAAAATCAACAGCAGCAAATACAAAGCCCCATCCATGGAAAACCGTTTAAGGCAACACTGTGCTCCAGCGCTTCGGGGTGGGGTTTTTCCTTTTGCACCAACGGATTGGTTTCTCATATCCATGCCTTTCTGACCCGGCAGCTTTTAAAAGACCAAGAAGCATTGCTCTGCTTTCTCCTGCCTCTCTCTGAGAGAACAGGGCTGCTGTGCCTCTAGCCACGTCCCAGAGAGCATATTTGATACAAGTCAGCTTAATTTGCCTGCATGCCTAGGAAGCCTCTCCTTAAAATCTAATTTTGAGACAAGTGCTAGATCTAAATATTTTGCTTTTCCCATTTAGGCGAGCGGCGGAGGCGCCGGTGCCAGGTGGCGTTCAGCTACCTGCCCCAGAATGATGACGAGCTGGAGCTGAAAGTTGGTGACATCATAGAGGTGGTAGGAGAGGTAAGTGTGCCAGGCAGGCAGATGTGGTAGCCTTGAACGGGTTGTCTGAACCAACTCATGGCTGGTTGGCCTTTCCGTGGTGGATGTTAAAGCTCAAAGAGACCTTAGACATAATCTAGTTGAGTTTCTTCTCAGAGGACAAGGGTTCTCAGAGATGGATGCCACCAGTTCTGCTGGGGCCAGCTGTGGGGCCATTTAAAACCATTATCTTTCTAACACAGCATGCTAGTGCTAGGCACCTCTGAAATTCCAACACAGTGCCACAGCTTTTCTCCTCTGCTTCAATTGCTCGTAGCCTCTGGATATCCAGAAGTGCTCTTGATCTAGAGATGTCTAGAAGATGGATTCAGTATTCAGTGTGGGGGACACTGTGCATTCAGAGGGAAGGAAAATAAGTGATATTCATGGAAGACCTAGTGTGTGCCATGTGTGACGAGGTTCTTTACACACTGCCCTGTTGGCTTATCACAAGCACTTTCTTTTTTAAAAAAAATATTTTTATTGATTTCAGAGAGGAACAGAGAGGGAGAGAGAGATAGAAACATCAATGATGAGAGAGAATCCTTGATCGGCTGCCTCCTGCACGCCCCACATTGGGGATCGAGCCCGCAACCCAGGCATGTGCTCTGACCGGCAATGGAACCGTGACCTCCTGGTTCAAAGGTTGATTTTCAACCACTGAGCAACACCAGTTGGGCCCATTTTCTTTTGTAAATGAAGAATGAAGCTCAAGAAACTCTAGAAGAGGTAGGGCTGAGGATTGAAGCCAGGTCCACTTGGCTGGAGACCTTGTTCTTCCCACTGTACCACTGCCCCTTGTTCCTGTTTGGTCCTGGCTACTCAGAGACAGCCTTGCTGGTGAAGTGTCCCATCAGATAGTGGTATGGGCTTCTCAGACTCCCTGGGAGGGCCTGGGCTTCGGACTTAGAACCTGATCATTCATTCTGATTCAATGCATGTTATATGTATATAGAAATACAGTTTTCTGATTGCTTTGGTTTCCTGAATACCATTGGACCTTACAGAAACCCACAATTTACAAAAAAGGAAGCTAGAAGTCAAGGATACTAAATGAACTATAATGTGAATAGGGCTGATGCTAGCAGCCAGATTTCCTGACTCACATACAAACATAAGGTGAGCATGTGTCAAAGCTTTATTTAACTCACTAATGAGGGGATCTGTAAGATGGTAAGGCTGACTCAAAGAGAATTGTGAAAGAGCAAAGTATTTATAATCACTGAAAGAGAAAATTCTTGATTAAGATTGCTAAGTTAGATGCAAAACTATGTAGTATCCTACAGTTAAAGCTGTAACCTCTGAGATTATCTTTTTTAGGGGATAAATCACTTACACCTCTGCTGGTCAAAATCTATTTTCATTGCCATGTGGCAAGAATCATTTGCATTGCTTTCACTTTTCTACCAGTTAACACCCCCACTAACAGAGTTGTAAACTAACCTCATGCATAGTACATAGTATGTCAAACAAGATATGTATCCCTGGAGAATTAATTAATAAGGCTCCCTGTGTGGCACTTGGAAGACATGCAGTAACCCCTTTGCCTATTTCCAAGTTTTGGATAATAATAATTTGTATTAATATGTCATTCATTCATCATTTTTTATCCATGGTACCAAGAAGGACGCATAGGAAATTTGTTGAAAGTTGAATGAGTGAAAAATGGACAACAGCATAGACTATTTATACCAATGGTAGAAGGACAGATTTCTTAAGACTGACACCATGGAAGAAATTCCAGAGGGAAAAAACCAACAACAGTGTGCCTAATTTTAAAAAAGAGTTAAAATTTTGGTATGATTTGAAGTGAATCTAGCTAGACAAAGAGAACAACACAGAAAATTTTGTAATAAATTAGGATGAAAAGTTATTTGTACCATCTGAAAATATATTAGGAAGCTGCCATAACAGTGATAAATGATAGATAAATTTTCCATAAACACAAATCCCCCATGGTGACATAAAAATCCTAACGATGAGAAAATGTTCCACCCTGCTATTAATTAAATAAATACAATTGAACACAACAATGGGTCCTGCTTTTGAGAATTCTAAGAAATTATTTAGTGGTAAGATGTTGGCAATGCTTGGAAGTGGTGACTTTGTATATATTTATGAAGCTATTTAGCAAGGTATGTCAAGAGCTATAAAAATCTGAATTAATACTACACATTGACCCAGTAATCTCACTCCAAGGAATTTATCCACAGAAAATGGTTAACAGGAAAAAAAGTGAAATATGTTCATTGCAGCAGTACACGTGATAATGAAAAATAATCAAGAAAGTGAATAGTTATGTGAATTGTTATATTACCCTGCTAGAAGATTGTGAAGCCATTAAGATGGCAAACACAGAGGCCTTTAAGTCTGTATTTATGACAATACTGTGCATTGTAATTACCTGGTATATTCTGCTAACTTGCTAGCTCTTTAACAACAGGGATCTGGTTTTTATCTATCTTTACATTCGTGGTTCCTGGAATAGTGCCTAAAACCTAATACATACCTTAATAAAGGCTTGATGAATAAAGTAAATTAATAAATGTAAATATGAAAATATTTTTTTGCAAAATAAATGAACAGATTAGAACACAAAATTGCATATACAAGGATATAGTCATATAAAATATAGCTCCATGCACATGACCAGAGATGGAATAAGAATGGAAAATGGTTCTGTCAAAGATGGTTTTTCCTTTAATGTTGTAATAATGTTTTTCAAAAATATATTTGTTATTGCTCACAGAGAGGAAGGGAGTAGGAAAGAGAGAAACATCAATGATGAGAGAGAATCATTGCTGGCTGCCTCCTGCACACCCCCTACTGGGGATTGAGCCTGCAACCCAGGCATGTGCCCTGACTAGGAATCAAACAGTGACTTCCTGGTTCATAGGTCGATGCTCAACCACTGAGCCACGCTGACCGGGAAAATGTTGTAATAATGTTTAACAAAATACATATTAAGATAAGGAAATTTATTAATAAATTTCTGGGAAGTATTACTCACACTCACCTACCTGTTGGGTGTAGGGGAAGCAAGCATGAATGGCTAAAGAAGAGTGATCACAGGGCTGTTACTCTCTTCACCTAGATGACATAGAACTTCACCAGCACCCACAATCCTAGTCTTCTTTCCACTCACTGCCAGTTCAATGGTAGGCTTCGTTCTGGCTTTCTTCAAGTAGGAAAAATGAAAAGTAGCTCTGATCCTATGCTATTTATGTAAAACAAAACATAAAGGTTGGACTTTTAATCCATATTTTTAAAATTATATCATCAAAAATTAATTTCCCGATTGTTCCAACTTACTTGTAATATTGTGGATTTGGGGCCATAATCACTGTATAATATAAAACCTGCCCCTTTCTCTTATAAAGGATGTTGTATAAATGCTAATGGATAGCTATTTTCTAATCCTGCTAAAAACTAATAACAAAATAAACAAAAGCCCTAAAAAATCAGGGACTGATTGAGGTAAGACAATAGCAATAGCTTTGCAATACTATAGAATCAATCCGTCAAACCTTAGAGGGAAGGCAGGGGAGGGTGGGAGGAAGGGGGAGAGATCAACCAAAGGACTTGTATGCATGCATATAAGCCTAACCAATGGACACAGACACTAGGGGGGTGAGGGCACGAATCAATCAATCTACTGGTCAATAAAAATATATTGTGTTGTGTGTGTATATATACATATGTTGTATTTTTATTGATTCGTTAATAGAATGATTCTACTATATTGAAAAGCTATACACACACAAATGCACATGCTGTGAAGCACTGGAGTATGTAAAGCTAAAGTACTATAGTCTGCCACACCTAATCTCTCTGTTGTCTTGTCCACACCTAATTCAGCAGTGTTTTTAACCTTCAGGTCATTACCATTATCCCTTCACACCACTAACCCTTTGTCCTCATTCATATTTTTTAGCTATGTAACCAAATTGTGGGCTAGCAATAAGAGCAGTGGGCTTAAGCACGTTTGGGTAGACACAGCCCTGACCCTCATTAGGCAGGAGTCAACTACAGTCCTCTGTAATGTGGCTTAGAGAAGGAATAGAGAGTGTATGGCAATCCAGGGCTAAGTGGAGTTGGCAAGGGGAAATTGCTCAAGAAAGCCCTCACCATGCTTCTGCCTCCTGGCTAGAGAGTAGTGAGTGATTCTCCTCTCATCATTAGATCCACCATTGTGAATCTAAATGAACTAGCTTGCCAATTCAAAAGGAAAAATAGCAGGCTGGATTTCTAGTTAGATATTTTTAGAGAGATCGTTGTAAATACACATTTGTGTCATTTTGTCCACAGTGGAGAAGACTGATAAATCAGGCAAAGTTCAGATTATAAGAACAGAGGTAGCATATGGAAAAGGTTACCTGGAGAAATAGCATCTGAGAGCCTCTGGAATTTCAAAACTGGCTTGTTGGCCTATTTTTTTGGAAAAGGTCATTGAATCCTCATTCTTTTCCTGTCTGTGTCATCTAAAGCTTGAGAAATGAGCCGCTTTTCCCTTTGTGTTGGATGAGCTTGGTCTCAACCAGTCTGTCTTAGTCGTGACCTAAGGGATGTTCAGAGATTCTTGCTTTTATTTGCGCTTTGTCGTTAGTTTTTGAGGTGTTTCTCAGTGGTCCCTAGTCAGGCTGGCTGGAGACCACTGGCTTCAGTTTCAGACTTAAAGCCTAACCTGGCCTTGTAGTTTACAAAGAAGTAACTTGCACTTCCAAGTAACTTAACACATTTTCTTTCTTGTAAGCATAGCAGGGGATTTGTTTCTTTTATCTAGAGCTAAATAGGCTGTTGAAATCCTTCAAAACTTTAACTCATCAGATAGCCTTTGTCAGTTTGGATAGGTAGTTATTATATTGTGACTTA
The DNA here is from genome assembly GCF_000147115.1 of Myotis lucifugus. Classification (NCBI taxonomy): domain Eukaryota; kingdom Metazoa; phylum Chordata; class Mammalia; order Chiroptera; family Vespertilionidae; genus Myotis; species Myotis lucifugus. Next base: position 1,100,352 of record NW_005871097.1, read on the forward strand.
TAATAAGAAATATATATTTGGTCTTTGCCTAGTCGTTCTGGCACAGAGCTCCTAAAATCCTTGGAATTTCCTAAGCAGAGAGAGTGATCAAGGTGTCTTTTGTTATGCTCATGAGGTGACTTTTGGAAGTACCAAAGGGTGAGGGTTGCCAGTGGAGCTAATCATGTGATTAGAAGGTTGGAACTTTCAGCCTCCACCCCCACCCCCACCCCATAGTCAGATAGAGTCAGGGAGGGTAAGATAGACACAGTTTAAAATGTAATTAATAACTCAAGATGTTATTAGAGTGGTAAATGATGGCAATGATAAATGAGGGAGGGATTTAAGAACAAAGGTTCTCAGTGAGGGTGAAGATGCTTGCTAGAATAGGTGACATTTCAACAGGGCATGTGGAAAGTGATAAGTACTTGGATGAATTCAGCAAGCACAGGCTGCATTATATAAGGTGATGGGCTAGTCTATAGGATGGACAGGAGGATAGTGCAACCTTGAGGGCAGGTGTGGAGCATAGGAAGCAGGAGCTGGCAGATACAGTCAAATTTGGTTGACATAAACGTTATAGTGTTGCCCACACTGAACTTTTAAAGAAATACCCTATTCTTCGGTATGGTTTTCTAAGATCATCACATCCCATAGACCAGTGGTTCTCAACCTTCTGGCCCTTTAAATACAGTTCCTCATGTTGTGACCCAACCATAAAATTATTTTCGTTGCTACTTCATAACTGTAATGTTGCTACTGTTATGAATTATAATGTAAATATCTGATATGCAGGATAGTCTTAGTTGACCCCTGTGAAAGGGTCGTTCGACCGCCAAAGGGGTTGCGACCCACAGGTTGAGAACCGCTGCCATAGACAGTTTTCTCACCTGGGAATTATGACAGGACAAAACTTCAGTATCTTGATTCATCAGAATGGTTATCTTGCTGGCTTAATTTCCTATTTGCTTATATTTGGAATGATAATAAGGTCTTAGCATAGATCATTTAATAATTTGGAGACCTGAGACTAGTCTGCAGTAGTTTTGAAGGACAGGACTTTCAAGCACTGCTGAAGGATGTCTGGAAAAGCCCTACTAGAAACCCTTTCCACTATGAGGAAAATCATGGATGTTGCTCTGTCTCATTGGGCAAAGTTTGCTAAAGTCTTAAATAGAAGTTGTATATGTTTTCTTAAGTCGTTTCCCTTTAAATTACTCTACACATTTCTCCTTTGAGGGGCTCCTCTCATGCGGAATAGGCTTATTCTCAGAAGAACGAGGGGAGGGAAGAAAAATAAACATTCTGTGTGTATAGAATGTTTTGGTCCTACCAGAAAGAGGTAATCAGACAATCAACTACACAGGCATTTAGGACCTAGATAATACTTGTTGATATTTGTCACAACCAGCTTTCCATGTCCCCAAATCAACAAGGATAGTTAGTTAAAGCAACTAAAATGGAAAATAATGTAGGTGTTTATGCCTTTAGAAAGTGGTTCCCCT
>NW_005871097.1:1101935-1192635 GCF_000147115.1 Myotis lucifugus
CCACTAATAGACAAAGATGTTTTCTAGAAACAGTTTGATGTTTGTTTTTCCCCCCCAGCAATATTCCAGATGTAAACTATGTCTTAGCACATATACATGAGTTCTAGAAAAGGCAAAATTAATCATGGGTGATAGAAATCAGATTAGTGGTTGCTTGGAAGTGGATTGCCTGGAATGGGACACAAGGGAATTTTCTGGAGTGATAGAAATGCTCTGAATGCTCTGTGTGTTAATAGAGGTATGGTTTTCATGGATGTATGAAAACTGATCGACTTGTACTGTTAACATCTGTGCATTTATATGAATTATACCTCAATTTTAAAAACTTTAAATATCTATCTTAATATTTCTCTATTATTTTTAAATTTTCAAACTACTTTTCATTCTCATAGGTAAGGTAAATGACCACTATTGAAATTCTCATTTAATTATTTCTGAATAAATTTCTATTGAGATAATTGATGTATAATATTGTATTAGTTCCAGGTGTTCAACATAATGATTTCATACATGTATATATTGTGAAATGATTGCCACAATGAATTTAGTTAACATCCATAACCACACAGTTACAATTTTTTCATGTAATGAGAACTTTGAAGATCTACTCTCTTAGCAACCTTAAAATATACAATACAGGATTGTTAACTATTATCACCATTACAACCCCAGAATTTATCAAACTGGAAGTTTGTATCTTGTGGTCATCTTCATTCATTTCACCTACCTCATATCCCCTGCCTCTAAACAATGACCAATCTGTTCACTATCTATGAGTTTAGGAGGTGTTTTTTAGTTTTTTTGTTTTGTTTTTTTTTTAGCTTCTACATATAAGTGAGATCATACGGTATTTGTCTTTTTTCTGACTTATTTAACTTTTTGTAATACCCTCAAGGAACTAGAAAAGAAGAACAAACTCAGCCCAAAGTTTTTAGCTAAAGTCTTTAGCTAAACTCACCAAGAAAAAAAAAAGGACTCAAAATCAGAAATGAAAGAGGAGAGGTTAGAACTGATACCACAGAAATACAAAGGATCTTAGGAGACTACTATGAACAATTATATACCAACAAATTGAACAACCTAGAATAAATGGATAAATTCCTAGAACCATACAACCTACCAAGTCTGAATACATTTTGAGGTAAATTTTAGTAATGTTAAGGTATGTGTTGGTGGAGGAGAACATGAATATGGAGAACGTGGGTATCTACCCCCTTTCATCATTTTCCTTGGGTCAGAAATTATAAGCCTTTAGTAACATCCGTAATTTCCACTTTATTACAAAGGGACACATTTCTTTCTCTCTTTTAAATATAGAAGCATAAACATGAGCAAGCTCTTTTTCTAAGCAGGGGGTGTACAGGCTCTGTATGTTAATTTCTTTGTTGCAGAAACTTCTCAATCAATCTGTCCTGAGGTCCTCAAGCAGTATAGGATAGCTGCTCATTAAATATTAGTGAAATTGGGTGGGATACACAGACCTAGGCTTGGCAGTACCTAATTAAGACCAATGGCCAATATAGTCAGGTCCCTTTTGCTCCTCACAGGAAGGAAAAAATCCTCTTGTGAAGCCATTAGGTCTTTGTAGGCCCCATGGAAGTTTCCCCCAATGATTTCTCTGCTATTCATTCATTCATTCATTCATTCATGTATTCATTTATTTATTCCATATTGTAAGGTACTATGCTTTACTCTTTGAATGAATGAAAGAATGTGTGAATGAATGAATGTAATCACTCTGGGCTTCAGTGTCCTTATTTTTATATGGGAAGTTGAACTGGAATATCATTAAAGAGGGATAGTGTGAGGGTGAGGATCATTTTTCTCATATATCCAGCCTAAATTTCACAACCAAAGCAGCAAGCTATAGGAAGAAAAAGTATTGAACAGTCCTCACTGGTACTGAGGCCAGACCCCCCCTTCCTATGGCGCCTGCAATGGAAAGTGTATCCACCAAGGGATGAGCAGTGTTTTTATTGTCTGCCCCTCTACACACTGTGTGGCTAATGATAGATCTGTGCTATTTCCCTGTTGGCCACTCCTCTCAGACTGTGCTGACAGTGATATAGGCATCTGGAGCTATGGTGAGGTGAAGGCACCCCTGTTTTCCCAGCAGGCAGCCCACCAATTCTGCACATCAGGAGCACTTCCTTCAGGGATCTCGGGCTGGAGCTGCTTATTATTGGGGATAGGAACATTTTAGATACCGTCAAACTGAATCAAATGGAATTGTCCCAGCTGCCCTTTGCTGTTAGGGATTATGCCAGAAACTGCTTATTTGTGGTCCATGCCCTTGGTTTTTCCCTCCTGTCCTGTGATTACAGGAGAAAGGTCATTTTATGGTTCCTTATTCAGGACAAGCACAAAGGACCACATGCTACAAATCCTGTGACTCTTTATATTCAGGCTCATGGTGAATCTTCCTAACCATCCTAATCTTATAAAAGCTCCTTGAAAGAATAATGTGTATCAGTTGACTTGGCACAGAAACATAGAATTATTTAAGCTACAATGCTATTAAATGCCGTGACTTGGTATTGAATAGTCATTGGGACTGTTGTGCATGGATGCTGTTGTATGGATTCTTTTCAGAAGATTCTGTGATCATGCAGATATAATCATCACTCTGCAAGTCCATATTCCATAAATTCCCTAATAAACGCTCTAAACACCATTCTGACTGTCTGCATTCCACAGGCTCTACCAGCTTCCCCCTTTCCTGAATGTCTCACACCCCGACCCCTACTTGAATCTGTCTTTGCTACTCTAAGAGGCCAAACTTAATTCTGATTTCTATTTTTTCCCTCAAGGCCTTCCTTTAGCATCCCAGATCTCAATGACCTTGATTTTGGGGAACAAGTTTGATTTGTGCCAGGTCATAGAATTTTCTCATCTATTTATCTTGCATTGTTAGTTTTTGGTCACATATATCCTCTCCCCTCTTTAAACCACATGCACTTTATACCTTGATAGAACATCAACTTCTTGAAGGGAAAAATGACATGTCCTATACAGTTATGTGTCCCCAGACCCTAGTGTAGAATCGTAGCACATCTATCTCTAACACTGATCAAGTATATTAATTGTCCTTATTATACAGATAGGAAAACCAGGTTTCAGTTTGGTAGGAAATTTGAATAAAGTAATATAACTACTAAGTTTCAGGATAGTATGTGAACTGGGCTTTTTACTCAATATTCTTTTATTGTTTTAATTATTTCAGTTTTTAAATTGTATGTATTGATTGAGTAGGTAATGTTCACAAGTGGTAAAAAAATTCAAAGGTTCTAGGTCTCTCTCTGTTCTACCACACCACTGGTGACTTAATACTTGCTTGTTCTCAAAATGCCCTGTTATTTTCCTCCAAGAAGCCAGCTTGCTATTCTTACTTCTGGTGTCTGTTAGTGGCTCCATAACAAAATTTTATTTAACCCTTTTCTTGCTTGTCCAGTTAATTGGTCACTAAAGACCAGCTCATACCTCAAAGGGCCTTCAAATCTGTACCTGCCTTCTTCATTCTTGCTGCTCCACCAGTTCCAGCCTTCACTCCCTGACCAGATCACTATAGTTTGACTGCCCTTCCTTCACTATATTTCAGTTCATCTCAGGGTAATCTAGGACCTTTCAGAAACCTCCAGGGAGTCCTTCCACCTTCCCACTGAGTTCTTAGCTCGGGGATTAACTGTTTTTGTTAGACTGTCGAGTTAGTTTAGGTAGTCTGGGAAGCCATTCTCAGTTTTTAGATAATGGTTTTAAATGCATAAAATTAAACACATAAGATTATAAAGAGAACCATTTATAGTGAGTAACTATCAAACTATTTTAAAAGCAAATTTTGATATAGTAACCTATCTGGAATTCCTTATTGTATGTAAGAAGTAATTTCTCATTAATACATTAAATAACAAAGTCTCCTAGTAGGTGTGACACTGCCACCATTTCCAAGTAGCAATGAGCACAAACGATATCTTGAGATACTCATAGCATGTATGATGTGACATGAGAACAACTGTGATGTGTTTGGTCACGAGTCACAGGTCCTTCTGTTACCTTTGTAATAAAAGGAAATTCCAAATTTCAAATTTGAGGTTAGTGAAAATAATTCTTTTCCACTTGTGTTTATGGCCCCCAGGTTAAACCCCCCTTTCTGAATCTGAATCTCAAGGCTCTATGGGGTCTGCTTTCTGGTTCCTTGTTAAAGTGTAAGCTTTGAGTCCTTTAGCTACGCCTGTGTGGGCTCTGCACTCTCCACCACACAGATGGGAAAGGAAACTAACCTGACCCCTGCTTCTCTGTTTGGTTCCCATCTGCACAGGTAGAAGAAGGATGGTGGGAAGGTGTTCTCAATGGAAAGACTGGCATGTTTCCTTCCAACTTCATCAAGGAGCTGTCGGGAGAGTCAGATGACCTCAGCATTTCCCAGGATGAGCAGCTCTCCAAGTCAAGTAAGGATGTCCCCACCACCATGCAGGAAAGGGTGGGGACACCAGCGGGTGGTACTTCTGCCTCCCCTCTGCTCTGTAGCCTATGCCAAGCAGTTATGACAAAAAGCTCACGAATATATTTTGGTTATGCTGCCTTAACCCATGTGGTGTGTTAAGTTTATCATTGTACAGGTGTGACCTGCATACCTTTATGTGTGTGCAGACGCACACTCTGTCTCTGGATTGGTGATTGTCAACATTCATGCCGTGGTAATACTTTCTCATGGGTGACCCACGTGGCTGTGCCTTCATATACTTCTAGAGTGTCTGTCCCTCACTGCAAGTTGATAATTATTTTTAAATGAAGCAAATGAGATTGCTATATTTCTCAGCATCCCTTGAAGAACTTGGAGAAGAATGGCACAAACACACACAAATCATTGGTGGTGAGAAGTCCTGTGTTTGGGACGAGTGCATGCCAGTTCCCTTAAAAGTATGATGAGACAGCTAAAAGCCTAGCCCCACGTTGGGTGAGCATGCATGTCCCTCTGCGATGGTGAGAACGAACTCCAGGTCTTTCTTTCTCCAGGGCCTGAAGCTCTCCTCCCTCCAGCTTCTCTGCTGCCCTTTCCAGCTCACGGAGCAAAAGGTCAGGACCGGGAAGCTTTGTTCTCCCAGTCGCTAACCCAACTTCCTGCGTGGGTGTCTGTGTATCTCTTGTGCCGTCTTGAGCCAAGGTCATGAGCATGAATGTCGTAAGAGGTTTGACTGTGTCATAGTGGCAAGGCACTACCTGACAAGAGGACAGCTCCATCCTGTCAAAATAATTGTTAAACGGCTTTCTTTTCCACTTGGAAAAATCTCTCTTGAGTGGAGTTCTCAAGTTAGTTGTATTTCTTTTATTTAACTAGTAGCATGATTGGACAAGTTTCCAATTTGGAGGTAAAGCTATTTCAAGAGAAGTGTTCAGGCAGCCTCCCCTACTTGGTGCCTCAGCAGCTCATCATCCATAGAAGCAGCAGTGCTGGCTGGTTGGCTCAGTGGCTTTAGCTACACCCTTTCCATCTACTTCCAAAGCCTGGGACCCCTCACCCCTGAACCCCATTTCTATCCTAGGATCTATGGTAGGAAGGTCACAAGGTAATTTGGAGCAAATGAAGCATCTTTGAGCTTTTGCTGCCTTCTCTGGCTTGGGGAGAGGGGGTTCTCTGCTAATATGGCCCAACTGATGAGTATGGTCAGGAGAGCAGAAAATGTCCTTGATCCCATGATAGAGTGGGAGTTGCTATAGCTCCCAAATTACCGATTAGAATTCTAACTGCCTGGTGCTTTTTTTGTATACTGGAATAGTATTGTACCTGGTAGTTGAGTTCTATAACAACAATACCATACCTTAGGGATGTTGTAGATTAAATGGGCTTTTTTTTTTTTTGAGAGAGGACCAGATTGGGTCATTATATCACTATTTCTGTGGAGAAGTGCATTATGAGTTCCAATAGCAATAATGTGTATAAAACACCTCACTCATACAAGGCCCGCCATAAATGGTTATTCTCATTGTTAATCATTATAAACTCTTGGTACATAAACAGTATTTTGAGGCTGCTTACACTCTGCTTGGTACCATGTTCACTGAAGCATTGTCTGTATTTGGAAATTACTTGCGGATTCCTCCACTGATGCAGAAAAGTAGGTCGGGGGAGGTGTTGGGCAATCTTTTTTGGAGAACCCTGACCTCTTAGTATCCAGCCATGATTGTGATGCTCTAGTTAGTTTAGGTAGTCTGGGAAGCCATTCTCAGTTTTGCCTCTTGTATTTTTGAAACTATTGAAATAAGCTGTCCTGTTACTACAGGTCAATAATATGGACATTTAACATTGCTCAGCTCAAAGCACACAGTGCTGGGATTTCTGGAGCAGGCAGGTTAGGAGGCTGAAAGGAATGGTCTCCCCAGTCACGTAGCTTTCCTTCACATGCTTGCAAGAGGCTGCTTCTCTTGTAGAGACTGCCTTCCCCAAAGCTCACAAAACTCATTCAGTTCAAAGCCTTCCATTTCAGGACCAGGAGATCCCAATAATTTCAGCAGCCACATTTAGTTACCCTGGAATCTGTCCCTTGTTGAGGGGATTTCAGGTCCTGAAGAGCATGGTATTCTAAGAAAGGTGGCTTTTATAATATATATATATATTATATATTTATTATATATTATATATTATATATTATATATTACATATTACATATTACATATATAGTTAAGAAGAAGAGGGCCCATCTACCTATCTCTCTCTCTGTGTGTCCCTATCTATTCATCAATCCTTCCTTCTCTCTTCCCTTCTTTCCTCCCTTTCTTCTATTCATTCAACCTTTTTTTTTGAGCCCTGTTGTTACCAAGACACTGTATAAGGCATTTAAGATATATAGAGACAAATCAAATCTCCACCTTCAGTCAGCTCACATTGCAGAAAGGGGGTAACGCAAATCAGCAGAAGTTCAAGAAAATGCCTCAGGTGCTCTGCTAGCTGGGTGTCTGAGGAACAGTGGGATACAAAGACTGAAGGCCAGCCCCATGGGGTTGTGGGGATGATGATGGTCACAAAGGGCTTCATAGAAAAGCAGATGTGGTAATAATGTCCCTATGGTTTGCTAAATTGGAATAATCTTCTGAAAGAGAAAGAAATAGCATCTGTCAGTGTTTGACAGGGTTTTCAGTAGCCATTTATTCTCTGATGTTAAAATGTATACAATCACATCAGGTCACATACAGAAATTACGTATACCATTAGGGTTTGTCTAAGTGGAAACTTCGATTTTAGAATGAATCTTCGTATTCCCTACCCTCAGAGAATAGTGTTAGTAGTTTTGATGTGGTTTGCTTAAAAAAAAAACCACTTTTGGAATATTTATAGATTCACAGGAGTTACAAAAAAACTGATTAGGGAGGCCCTGTGTGCCCTTCACCCAGTTTCCCCCAGGGATAACATCCTGTATGACTGTAAAAATACATATTTATTGTTATTATAGAACTGAGAAAGACAAATGTAGTTAATGCCCAAAAGACATCTAGCTTTTTATTGTGGTATAAGCTAAACTGTACTTAATCAAGGTCTTTGTTAGATCAGACCACATAATATTCTTCATAAATTAAATTACTTTTCACAGAGATTACTTAACTAATAACATGGATCTGGGAGTAAGTTAAACTCCTAATGTTAGTGTCATTCTGATAATCTTTAGAGATCCTAATGGCATATAAAAATCCTCTTAATGTAAATGTTAGCAGACATTAGTGTGGGGTTTTAAAGACAGATGAAATCTTTATCCTGATATATATGAAGAAAACTTTGAGTACAATCTATTCTTGTATATCTCTTTCACACACACACACACACACACACACTCTTGTGCACATACTTATTTGGTATTTGTACTCTTCACATTTTGACTTCCAGATAGTATTTAAGGATAGTTATTCAGTTGAATTTTGTCAACCAATGGATGAATGCAATAGAGAGAAACGTTGCATTAGATTTATAAGGAAGTGTGCCAAGACATCTTGACACATGATAGGAGTTCGCTGAATGCTTGCTGAATCCTGTCTTACTCTGAGGAGAGGCATTTTTATTTTTGAATGACAGGTGCTAATTGCTTGAGCTTGCTTTTCTTTTACCCTGATATTTTTTTGTTATGGTGGTTGGTTATGAAAAATCTCTAAAATTTAGATCTTTGTTCAGGGTAATTTAATCTATCAAGGAAAGTGTTACAGCACTTGTATTGGTTGATATGTTGTTTTAAATATTTTAGCTTGATAAGAAAATTCATTGTTATGTAGTAGCAGAAACTTTTTGCTACATAATTAAATTTGAAAACATCTCTACCTATAGAACCTTAATGGTGCTCTTTAAAAAGATTTTTGTAAACTTTTTTGTTTAAGTCTCCTTCCATCACCATTTATCCACTCATACCCTTTTCTACATGCCCCCATAATCTTTTTATTATAGAAAATTTCTAACATGTACACAAGTCTAGATAATTTTATAATGAACCCCTGTATGTCCTTCACCCAGCTTCAGCAATTATCAATATGGCCAGTTGGTTGCATTTATACCACTACACAATCCTCCCTTGTATTGTTTTGAAGAAAACCCAGATATCATATAATTTTTCCGTAAATACAGTCATGGGCTACATAATGACATTTTTGTCAATGAGGGACCACATAAACAATGGTGTTCCCATAAGATTATAATGGAGCTGAATGGAAGGATATGTAGTTCAGGACAATTTTTCTTCTTTAACAGGAGCACTATCTGTGGGGCGTGGTAGTAGATTCTCACTCGTAGCACCTCAATTTTGAGTGTACCAAGTACTTCTCACTGACCTGTTTCAGCACAGAAGAGCCTGTCTCCCCAGCACTACATATTCAGAGGGCTCTACAGCCCTCCCATATTTAGTTTGGTGGTGTTCAGAGTACATGGCTGTAAGTTCTTTGTTGAGGACCTAAGATCCTGTACAAGAACACAGACCCACAGGACCTACCTTAACCAGTATTAAGTGCCACTGCCACTTTAGTAAAAACTTTCTGTGGTGGAGGGCCAGCCTGTCCCTGTGCTTTGGAAATATTTTCCAGTTGTAATAATGCAAAGCATGGATAAGTTATATTTCTTTCATCAGTTCAATACCAGAGAGAGCCCTTTTTGCTAGATAGGATCAATGGAACCAAAAACACATTTCCAAAGTCCAAATATTGAGTCCTCAGTTCTACACCCTCTCCATGTTGTTAAACACCCTCTTTTTTATGAATACCACAAAGTTCCTTAATCTGACTGCTGCTCCAGCATTCAATAGCCAGAACCACATGGCCATGTGGTTCCTTTATCTTTCCATCTTGATTTTCTTATTCCTACTGACCCTCAGGGCACCTTTCACTCCCTCCTGACAGTCATGATGATGATGATCTATGCTGTAGCCAGTTTCTCTTCAATATTTTCAGTCAGCCCAGCCCACACTCCTGTCCATGGAGCAGTATTGACAGCTTTGGGTTTCCATTTCTGACCCTGTTGGAGGGGAGCAGAGGGAGGGCTAGTGGGACAGTGTTTATAAACTCTCCAGTCGTGGACAACAACGTCCTAGGCTTTCACATTCACTCACCTCTTGCTCACTGGCTCACCCAAAGCAACCTCCAGTTCTGCAAGTTCCATTCATGTTAAATGCCCTATGCAAGTGTACCATTTTTAAGCTTTTAGACCAGTGGTCACCAACCTTTCGGACCTCACAGACCACCAGTGGTCCACGGACCACCAGTTGGCGACCGCTGTTTTAGACCATATTTTTACCACACCTTTTCTAGGTTTAGTTACACAAATACTTACCACTATGTTATAGTTGCCTATAGTATTTAGTAGAGTAACATGCTGTACAGGTTTGTAACCTAGGAGCAATAGGCCACTATACCATATATAGTAGGCTTTTCTCAATTTGGGTAAGTGCACACTATGATATTCACACAATATCAAAATCACCTAATTATACATTTCCCAGATCTATCCCTGTCGTTAAGCCACACGTGACTGTATTTCAATATGTATCAATAAAAGGGTGTCTTAAAATATTGTTATCGCACCAAAAATAATGGCAACTTCTTTAATGTAGTTAAATATACAATCAGTGTTCACTTTACTCTAATTGTCTTCTATTTTTAATACAATTTGTTAGTTTGAATCTGTATCCAAACAAGGTACATACACTGTAATTTGTTAATATGTTTCAAGTCTCTTTGAATCAATATTCCTCCTCCTTATCTCTTTTTTTTTCTTAAACTGAGATCCTTTGTCTATTAGTTTTCCACTGTCTGCCTTTGCTGATTTCATCTCTGAAATGTCATTTACTCGATATTCTTATAAATTGATAATTAGATCTAGGGGCTTGATTAAATTCAAGGTATATACATATGGTGTCCCCCCAAAATGTATACACTTAACAGCTCATAGCTCAATTTTGAAATGAAATGTATTTTAATAAGCACTGCCTTTACAATTATTCAAAGTGTGTGTATGTATTTTTTGGGGACACCATATATATTTCCAAACTGCTTCATAAGTGATAATGTATAGTCTTTCTGGAGGCTCATAATGTCTGGCGGTCTTTCTTTTTGAATGTTAGTAATCACTGATGATTATCACCCAGATCTGTTTATTCATTAGGGCTTGCAAAATGATGCCAATAAGGAATTTTTTGAAAGGATGAAATGGACTCTGATGTGACAGATCAATAGTGGGGAAAATTTGAGTAAATTAGGTTTTTAAAAAATAAAACATCCAAGTGGTTGCAATAATAGTGCAGGCAGAACCTTATGTTAGGAATGGAAAGGAATTTAGAGATCATGGTCTGCTATCAGATGAGAACACTAAAACCCAATGAAATTAAGTCCTGGGTGTGTGGCCTGGCTTATGAGCGATGAGGCCATAGTTACATGCAGGCCTTCCACACACATTGGTATTGCCTCCATTATGGGTTGTATTCACCCTCTCACTGAACATATGATAAATTTAAAATCTCAGTACAGTTTAGCTTATTTCTTCTTTTTGTCCCAGTTCATGATTAATTACCTTTTCAGTTACAGTTTTGCACATGCTAGTATTGACTAAATAATGTGAAATTGAACTGATTATAAATTATATTGAAACTAGAGGCCTGGTGTATGAATTCATGCACCAGTGGGGTCCCTTAGTCTGGCCTGTGGGATCGAGCTGAAACCTGCTCTCCATCATCCCCCAAGGGGTCCTGGATTGCGAGAGGGTGCAGGCCAGGTGGAGGGACCCCACCAGTGCACGATCGGGGCAGGGAGGGATGCGCTGGAGGTTGGCCAGCCAGGGAGGGATTGCAGGAGGGCTCTAGGGCGTGTCTGGCCCATCTCACTCAGTACCAATTGGTAGGACCCCAGCAGCAAGCTAACCTACCAGAGTGTCTGCCCCCTGGTGTTCAGTGCACATCATCGGGACTGGTTGACCGGTTGACTGTCTGCCCCCTGGTGGTCAGTGCCCATCATAGTGAGCGATTGAGCAGCCTTAGCATATCATTAACATATTACGCTTTGATTGGTTGAATGGTAGACACTTAGCATATTAGGCTTTTATTATATAGGATTATATTATTATATCAAATTATAATCAGAGCATATCCTGAATCTATAAGATTTGTTTAAACTTAGAGGCAAAGAAATCCAGATATGACTATTGTTTAGTTTCAATTTCATACATATTTTCTTCACATTTAATATATAAATGTGTCTTGTCTGTTTCTAACATCCTTTTTATATTATTTAATTTCTTAGGTTCTAAAATAAATGTCATAACACTGAAAAGTATTTGTTAGTTTTTTTTTAAATAAAAGCCATCTTTTAGCTACAGAAACATTTTCAGTTATTTTTTATAATTTTCAGAGAGGAAAAACTTTGCATTTTCTCTCTATAACAACTAACAACCATGAGATTTCAGCTTGAATTGACTTTCTTATTTTCCTCAATTCTTTAGTTTTAAATTTTAGGTCTTGATACTTTAGTGATTTGTCAAGCTAAGACAGAGATGAAGATGGCCTTTTGAAAGCTCAGGGTAAACCACCCCCATAATATACAAATACTGTATTTCATCAGCTATAAGAAATGGATTGCTCAGTGCCCGTTGCCTATAAAAAGTAAGGCCAGGCTGACAAACTCCACTCTGTGTCATCACTAGACTTTCTTTTCTTTTTAATATTAGATAATATTTGTTTTGTCTATGATCTATTAGCAGTGATGAGCAATTAGTAAATTGCTAAAAAAGAGTTCTAGGCAAAATTAGATACTAGCATAAGCATAGGATTTTGTGTTGAAATTTTAAAGTTCTTTTTACAGTGTTTGCTGCCTTCAAGTGCTAATATTTAGTAGTGGCTGGAGGGTGTTTCTCCCAATAAAATAAACAGCATTCACATTCATGAACTTTCCAGTTGCTTACCTCTTTTGCTTTTTAGATCAAATGTGTATCTCACCCACCCCTACCCCAGGCTCCATTGACCTTACTGCCAGTGCATGGGGAACTTTGCAGAAATGCTTGGCCATTCAGAGACATCAGGGTCATGGTCTACTTCAGTGATTCTCAGACTTGGTCCTGGGGAAGAACATAGGGAAACTCTGTTGTACTTGGAAGAACTTTACTGAAATACTGATTTCTTTTTCATATACTTACCTTTTCTGACACTGAAAGGACTGTTACTGTTCAGTTTTGGAGCTCACAAAATATCTGTATTCCTTAGGAGTAATTTTGACTTAATGACTGAAGTTAAACAGAATAAAAAATTTCCCAAATAAAAACTAGCCACTGTTACTTGCTCTGCTTTTGTCATCAAAGTCCTCAAGAGCTGCAAGTTTACCAAGAACATTTGAAACATTTGTTTCTTTGGATTATTCTTCAATAGCCAGTTATTTGAATTTCTAAGTGTTTGCCTTAATTGGATGGATCACATATATCAAAAAGGGCAGATTTCAAAACAAGGGTGTACCACCATGCCTGTAGGACATGGAAATTAGAATACCTGATTCTACTTAAGTTGTTGGTCTGATCTTTCACAATCCCTTCATGTATTAGGGCTGACACTATGGTTCCTATTAGGAGTTCCCGTTTTCTTAATGAGTATTTCTAAGAAGTGAGAGAAGTTGCTCTCTTCCATCTCAGTTCTTTCTGTCTCTCTGTAAGTGTAGCCAGCCTTTTTACCCCACGGACTTACTATAAAGCTGTATTACTGGTTTCCGGTCGATATTTAGCTTACAAACCATAATAGAGCTAATTTCTTGGGTAACTTAAAGTAATGCATTTATTAATAGAGTTTGCCTTTAGCAAATCAAGTTACCTGCTGGTAGTATTCTCTGTAGGGCATATAAACACACGTAGGAGCATGTGTGTGTGTGTGTGTGTGTGTGTGTGTGTGTGTGTACACAAAGTGGGGCGGTATATGTGTATGTTCTGTGTACTTACTCATGGTTCCACAGAGATTTGGGTTTTAGCCATGTGTCCAATTTTATGCTATTGATAACTTCTATTTTTAATAACAAAAAAAGTGACATTTGACAGTGGGTGAGTCCTATGTCCTCATGCTTGAGTATACTAGTAGTCTCATGACTGATATGGTGAAACCTCAATTAAGATGTTTCAAGAAATAGGGTTTTCTGAAGTCCTTGGTGCTAAACAGAAAACCCCTTATATCAACATGGATGCCACTATTGGTTTCAAACCTCATTGGTGAAAACCCCCCTCTAGTATATTAGTACATTTTCTTGCTTAAAGGTACTGAGGGTGATAAATATATTTTAAAGAGAATGTCATGCCTTGTTTAGAATCTTGCAGTCATGAATATCAGTTTGTATCATGCAGGGACCTAGGGTTAGAAGATAAAAGAAGATGGGCCTGAATATTATGCTTGGGTCATATTCTCCAAAGAGAAGATAGTGCTGTACAATTGAGTTAATTAAGGACTCCAATTAATTGGATTCATTCTGGTTAATTGAGGTTTGCCTATTCTTGAATTATAATGTTGAAATGGCTTCCAGGTTTAAATGGAGCATAATCTACATGCCAGTCATGTGCAGAGGCAAGCCCTAGTTCTGGGGCCTCATGATTGTGTATTGTGGTTGCATGGGGACTTTGGGCTCATTCTGTAACATTCTGAAATTTTGCCTAATGGTCTCTAATTAAGTTTGCGGATGAAGCTCTTGCAGTGGATTCATTGAAGGCAAGTTCAGTTAAAGATTCTTCCTCTTCCTTCCTTTGCCATCATTTGCTCCCCCTTCCCCCTTCTCTTGTTTTTTCTCTCCCCTTCTCTTCTCTCATTCACTGTCAGGAAAGACTACCTTTGAAGGGACAATTCTGTACCGAGCTGCACCGGGAAAGACGGAGGGCCACAGACGTTATTACAGTGAGTGACCTTAACAGCAGGAGGCAATTGTAAAGATAAGATCTGGGTACTTGTGTTTTTTGATGCAGCTGCACTTTCCCGAGCTGCTCATGCTTCTGCCAAGTGTCTGTGAATTTCTGGTCCAAGGACATGGACTTATTTGTCTAAGATAAGTGCCATCTCCTTGGTGTACGCTACAAGAGCTTTCCCACCACCATCCCCTGGTGCTTTCTTGTTTGCTTTGTGCCTCTATCATGTGTGTGACATGGATGCATGAACCATGCGTGCAGAGAAGCAATCGGTAGCATTTGTCATGCATATGTATTTGTACCGGTATCTCTGGGCCTCGGGGGTGGTGTAAGATGGCTTCCTGTGGAGATGTCAACCACTTATGGTCATTGGAAACTAATAAGCCATTTTTCCATTGTGTGGTTCGAAGAAATAAAAATTTGGCATGAAAGTCCATGCCAGAAATGATTATTTCGCTTTGCTCATCCAGCCAATCACCACACGGCAGACTTCTTTGGCTGTACCAATGTGTAGCCTTTTGTGTTGTGAAATAAAGCTGCTGAAAGTTGAGAGGAAGGAAATGAATGTGATTAATGGATTGCTCTTGTGAAGCCCTTAGGACAGTTCCTGCCACACAGTAAGCACTATACATGTGAATTAAACATAAATCAAAGTAGCCCATAGGTCTGAATTGATCAGTGCTGGAATATTAAGGTAAATTACACGAAAGTGGACAGTTATGTGATGGGCCAAAGCAAATTTGAGGAGACTTTGTTCTTTTTCACCTTGATGGAGAGACACCCACCTTAATGTGCATGTACACATATGCATACGTACATACATCCATGGAAGTTGAAAGAGAAGGTTCAGATGAGAACACCGAAATTGTGCTTCTCAGACTGTCTGTGGTGAAGTGTATTTTTATTTCGGTTCCCAGGTGGACAGATACCTGCTTCTGCTGTACATGACTTTACTGTGCCCACACTGCTCTACCTGGGTCTCACCGCAGGCATTTGATAGACTGAGATGGATCTATGCCCTGTTCACCTACATGAGTCCACTGCCCACATCTGGAAGTCAAACCAGTACCTCACTGTGTACCAGTAATGAGCCTTTCACAAACTGGCCCCAATATGCAGATGACACTAGGTTGCATTGCCTGAGAGTGTCACCTGGAGTTCTGAGTGTGACACAGGAACATTTTATAGGATAGTATATGTAATGGGAACCAGTAGCTAAAAGATGCTGTACCAAACAGACATGAAAATGAAAAGTCACCTTTTCCCCCTTCCAACCAGAAGGAACTAGATTTCACCAACCCAGGTATTCAGATATTTAATTTACATATTTAAGGTTGATCGAAGCAGGCTGCCAGAATTTCTGGAAGAAAAATCTGCCGTGTGTTTCCTTCCCAGTTCATGCTTGTGTGGTTGAATGACTATGCAATCTCTCCCTGTGTAATATAAAGAGTATTTCTCACAGTGGTTAATATAAAGTTATTAAGATGAGTCTGGAAGTCAGCAAATCCCTGAAACCAGAAGCTCTGTGAAATCAGGATGGCAGTGATTGAAAATATTATGGTTCTAGCTAATGAGGAATTATAGAAGAAGCCTTCAAATTTTTCTTTTTGAAGAACTAAAACAGCCTTGCCCTAATCCATTTGCCCAGCTGCCTTCTGGTGGTGGTGGGGGTGGGGGATGGGGGTGGTTGTGGTCGGGAGGATGGTGGTGATGGTTTCATTTCACTAACCATTTCTTTATTCTACCCTCAAATGGTTCTTTCCAAACCAGAAAAGAATATATAAGCCATTTATCACAAAGGAAGAATCCATACAGCAAAATGAGAACATGTTACAGGGGAAATTACACAATATTTAGACTCAAAAATTGTATCTCCAGCAGGGACATTTCTAAAAACAATGAACAAATGGATAGCTAATCCAGGGGATGTCCATGTTTGCACACTCAAATCCAGCCCTGTAACTTGCACCCGACCCCTTGTCGTGGGCTATTCTCATTGTTCTGCCCTCTTTTCTTCATAAATGCTATTCTTTAGTGAATTAAAATGTACACCATGGATCTTCCTCCCCACTCCTTTTTTGGCTTATAAATCCCATTTTATTGAAAACGGTGCCAACATGCACAGCCATTGTTTTAAGGATTTGATTTTGAAACTTGTTAGCAATTTATAATGACCTTTCTATATTTTGTCTGTTTTCATTTAACAGTTTCTTCCTGCACTGAGACTTCTTTATTTGAATGACTTCAACATTTTATGACATTTTATGTGAGCAATTATTTGGTGTATCATTCTTATGTACTAGGAGACCACCTTACTTATACAAAGATAATGCACGATTGGCTAATAGAGAGCAAAATTTGATGGTGTACTTTCATCCCAAGGGCATGGTTGTCATCAGGAGATATATAGTAAATGTTCAGGAGCTGTCCTAGTCATCTAGAGCAGTGGTTCTCAACCTTCCTAATGCCGCGACCCTTTAATACAGTTCCTCATGTTGTGGTGACCCCCAATTTCATTGTTACAAATTGAACATAATTAAACCTTAGTGATTAATCACAAAAACAATATGTAATTATAGATGTGTTTTCCGATGGTCTTAGGCGACCCCTGTGAAAGGGTCGTTCGACCCCAAAGGGGTCGCGACCCACAGGTTGAGAACACTGATCTAGAGGCTTTTAGAGACAGGTTTAATGGCATACTTTAGTACTCCATAAACTATCCTTTGAATCCTGCCCTTTGATAGCATCACTGATGTACCAATCATCAAAGTAAGAATATACACCCAGAAATTAACTAGAAACAAATAGGCTCTTCCTTTTAGGAACATGGTTGTGGGCAGAGCCTGGGGAAAAAAGAATCTGGGGAGGTAAGTGTCCATGTTGTCTTGCTGATAACTATCTTGTGACTTCCAACACATGCCCCAAGGTCAAAGGAAGGGTGTCATATCCCCGGTGTTCTTCTTTGGAAAGGAGTTCAGCATTGGGGAAGTGATGGTATTAGAGGGAAGATGAGCTTGGAGGATTCTGGCCTTTGGGAGGGCAGCTTCCATTTTCTCTTTAACAAACACAATCATCTTGTCAGTCTCAATGTCAAGTTTGGTTTAATGCTTTCCTAGAGAAACATGTCTGTGTACATTTATTCCTTGTGAAGCCATCCAAAGAGATTTAATTCTTTAGCAGTCATAATTTTGTGTGATTTCTTTAATTGCTAATTTGTTTAAATGGCTTTAGCTTTACAGTTTCCCTTTAGGAAATCTTACTTTCATTGCTAATTGCTAATTGACATGAGTCATAGAGATTGGAGGTACAGTATGTGGTACTGACTGGGCAGGGAGGTGAGGAGGGGCGGGAAAGGTTGCTATTGCACCGACGGTAGCAAAACACATTTGAATAAGAACCAGGCTCTGGCTGAGCAGAGGTAAAATGTCACATTTACAAAGAGATCATCTTTGAAATGAGATTTTCTGCAAAGTGTTGATTCACTTTGTAAGATTAAAGGGTGAGGCAGAGATATCAAACAAAAATCAGAGCCACTCAAACTCAACATATGCAACACTAAATGAAAACCCAAATGCAAGTTATCCTGTACCCAGGAACACTTTTAGAGGTGGTTCCTGGCTGGCTGTGAGGAGCTTCATGGCTATGACTGCTTTTCTGAGCCATTTCTCTCCTGCTCCCCCCTCCTCTTCACAGGTTTAAGGGAAACCACAGGCTCTGAGAGTGATGGAGGTGACTCGAGCAGTACCAAATCGGAAGGTGCCAATGGAACAGTTGCAACTGCAGCAATCCAGCCGAAGAAAGTTAAGGGAGTGGGTTTTGGAGATATTTTCAAAGACAAGCCAATAAAGCTAAGACCAAGGTCGATTGAAGTAGAAAATGACTTTCTGCCGGTGGAAAAGGTACGTTCAACAGTTTCTCTTTCATTTCAACTTAATGTGGAGTATCCAAAAGTACTTTGTAGGGTGTGGTGTCTGAGATGTCCTGCGCCTCCTTTGGGGTTCCAGTGTCCTCAAATACTAGCCGCTCCCCTTTACACATAGTCCCTCTGTGTGGAAACAGCTTTCCTCCAAAGGCTCATGCTTGAATTTGCTGCTGCTTTTCTTTTTATTAATTTAAATTTTATTTTTCAATTACAATTGACATTCAATCTTATTTTGTATTAGTTTCAGGTGTACCGCATAGTGGTTAGACAAGCATATACTTTACAAAGTGTCCCCCCTGATATTTCCAGTATCCACCTGGCACCATTCGGAGTTATTAGAATATTATTGACTACTAGAGGCCTGGTGCATGAAATTTGTGCACTTGGGGGTGGGGGTGGTCCCTCAGCCCGGATTGCAATAAGGCACAGGCCAGGCCGAGGGACCCCACCAGTGCACTATCAGGGCTGGGGAGGGATGTGGGAGGTTGGCCAGCTTGGGAGGGACCGCGGGAGGGCTCCTGGGCATGTCTGGCTCGTCTCGCTCAGTCCTGATGGGCCGGACCCCAGCAGCAAGCTAACCTACCAGATGGAGCGTCTGCCCCCTGGTGATCAGTGCTTGTCATAGCGAGCAGTTGAGCGGCCTTAGCATAGCATTAGCATATTATGCTTTCATTGGTGAATGGACGACCAGACTATTAGCATATTAGGCTTTTATTATATAGGATATTCCCTATGCTGTACTTTACATCTTAGTGACTATTCTGTAACTACCAATCTACTTCTCAATCTCTTCACCTTTTTCTCCCAGTCCCCCATCCCCTCTTCCCTCTGGCAAGCATCAGTCTGTTCTTTGTGTCTATGAGTCTGTTTCTATTTTGTTTGTTCATTTACTTTGTTCTTTTAGTTTTACATGTAAGTGAAATCATATGGAATTTGTCTTTCTCTGACTGGCTTATTCCACTTGCTGCTGCTTTTCTTACTGATCTCCTAGCTCTGGAATGTTTCCCAGTTTGACTTTTCAAATGGACCAGCACTTCTCCATTTTTCTCCCCAGAGAAGACCCTCATGCCTGGACACAGCTAAACAGATGGCCTTGATATTTTTCACGCAACCCCCAATCCCTCTCCTCTACTTGTACATTTCTCTGATACTTTGTGCTTGGAGGTGTTGCCTGATTCTGCAGTAGAGGAAAGAGGTTGTGCATTTTTTCTTTAGGAGTTAGGTGGGAATGATTTCGGACTGCCTAAAGGAAGTCTCCCGCATGTGTGAACGATGGTGACTCCCTGGGTTGTTACCATCAGGAAGCTGGCTTTTTCCTTCTGCCTCTGGTTCTGGGTTGGCGTTAAACAGTGTGTTGCTGCTGAGTACGCGGTTGCCACAGCAACACACCCAGAACCATCATACTTGTGGCTGTTAATGACGTCTACTGTGGTACACTTCTAAGCACCATAGCTTTGCTTAGGATTTGATAAATACGATGGAATTTTCCAGATTGTAATAAGCTACACTTGTGCTGTGCTTGAGGAATGTTTGTTAATTTGATTTAGTGCTGAAATGTTTGCTTTGATGTTTGTGCTGGCAGGCTTGAGGGATAGGGCATTGGCAAGATTTCTAATGCAGGTTTATTGGTAGGTTTTAAATATTGTTCATTTTTTGATGAGATGACATTTTTAAAGTTGCATCATCTTCTGCAGCTGTAGAACTTTCATCCACTGCCCTCCCCACTACTTCCCAGCAACCATGCCTGGTGTCATGCATTAGAAACAGAATCTGAAAAGGAAACTTTTGGACACTTAATACCATCAGTAGATATTCACTTAATACCCTATGAAGAAGGTGGAAAGGGCAGATGTTTAGAAATGAAAGACTTTCATTTAAACTCTTCTTTTGTTGAACTTCACTAAGCCAGTATTGTTTCTTTAAGTAATCAAGTTCGTAGTATCCCAGCTTGTGAGCTCATTTCAATTTCACATGGTCACTTTGAGATTCCTGTAAATATTTACAAAAGAGCAAGTTCCCATCTTGGGAAGGAATGATGTATGCAGTTTTCCTTCATTTCCTTCTAGTAATTGAAATGACCCTGACCATTGACTCAATGCCCTTCCCTCACTTAATCTATCCCAGCCCCCTTTCTCTTCCTTAAACATGCCACACACACTCCCACTTGAGGACCTTTGACACAGAGTGCCTGGACACTCTACTTCCACCTGCCCATCCAGTGTCCTGCCACTCTTTCCAGGGAACTTGGCTCAGACCTCACCTTTTCAACGAGGCCTGCCCTGGCCTAGTCATTCTGAAACCTGTCCCTTTAGCCCATCCTGATTACTTGCACTGCATTTTGTTTTGTTTTCCAAAGCATATACCCCCTTCTAAAATAATATTCATGTTTACTATGCTTATTATTTGTTTGTTCACTGATGTATTCTATACGTTTACAACAGTGTGTGGCACATAGTGGGTGCTCAGTAAATATGAGTTGAATAATATTAAAACTGTATTAACATGGCACTTTAGAGATTACAGACATCTATAAAATGAGGGATCTGGGTGGAATAATATAACCGTTATATAATTGAAAACGTAGTGGTTATATGGTTCACTGCATCTTTGTGGAACAGAGAGATTTATTGCCTTGGTCTTGGAAACATGCGATGTTAACTTCATCAGAGTAAAATATATATATATATATTCATGTGTGTATCTTGATTCATGATTTGTTTGCAGAATGAAACCATGTGCTGGCAGCAACTTTAACCCGCTTCTTATTGTGAAGCCTCTGGGGAAAACATAAACTTCCCAGCCTGCTTTACTGGCTATGAACAATTTTTACAGTTTCTAAGAGGATTCAAAACTCTGTCCACCCCCCGTTGTTGGCGCCATGGATAGTTGCATAGATTTATGGACCCATTATGTTATTGCACAACTTGGCATGAGAGCTGATGAGTGTGATCATGTTTTACTAGTGCACAACCTGGTTCTCATCATGTTTGAGATGGTTTTGTGTCCAACATTCATGTTTAAGGAAGGAAGTTTCCTTTGAAAATTGAGCTCACTGTTGATTTTATAGAGGAACAAATTGAATGTCATGTGACAGCATTTGTTAGGTGAGGCCCAAGCAGGTCTTTCACGCAGGTTGGGGTAGTTGGCCTTCTGACATGGCTGGTGTGATAACTTGGATGAAGGAAAAAAGGAATCAGATAATTGCTACCAGCTGCAAGCATCATATTATACTTTTCATTCAAGTTGGCCAAGTTTTGAGATCCATTTTTCGGAGTTAATTTTGTGCTGATCTTATCTATGCTTTAATTCACATCCCTCTCCCAGGGTGGTTGAATGATGATGATTCTACACCCAGAAGAGAGACTTCATAACACTCTCCACCCCCAACAATAAGGAAATAATGAGTATTCTTGCTTCTCCTATTGAGCTATAAGGAAGAACCCATTTATGAGTCTTTTTAATACTACCAATTAGATATACCTGTGAATGATTTGTTTACTGCACCATTTAACTGAAATATTTACACATTAAATGATTTAATGTATGGGATTTTTCTTCCAGTACATGGAAGATGGGAGGGTGGGGCACAGAGTAAACAAGATTGGTTATGAGTTGATAATTATTGAAACTCGGTGGTGCTACATGGGGGTTCATTACACTATATTTTTGTATATGTTGGAAAATTCCCTTGATAAAAGGTTAAAGAAAAAAAAAGAAACTTGGCAAATGTGCCATTTAAACTAAGCCCAAAGGTAAGTATGTATTATATACAAATAATGGAAAATACAGTGTGACTATGGATGAACCAGTTAAATATCATAAGATTAGAAAGGCATGGCACCATTGTCCTAGATGGTTGCTCTTGACAAAGTTGCTTAGCCTCAATAAAGCCATCTGTAAAATGGGAATACTCTTTATACCTATCCTAAATCATAGAACTTTTAAAAAAGTTATATAGCTAAAAATACTTTGAAATTATAAAGGTAATTCATTTCAACTAGTATTTTCTAAGTGCTCACTATATGCTTGGTACTGGGTACACAGTGGTGAACAAGATCTGGTTGCCACCCCTCAGAGAGCTGCAGAAAAGTAAACAATAGTACAGTGTGGGGAATTCTGTGACCAGGCTGAGAACACAGTGCTGTTCTGTAGGAGCCCTCGGGCGTGGCAGGAAGTGGTGACTTGTTAGGGAGGCTGAAGAGTATATGTTCATGTGGGTGGGTATCCACTTCCTCCAGGAAGTGATGTTTAGAGCCATAATAAGTGATGTTTTTCAGGCCTACAGGAAGTGACGTTTAGGCTGAGACCCATGGGTGCAGTAGACATTCATCAAGGAAAGGAGCTTAGAATTATCGAGGTGAGAAGAGCAACATGTATAAATGCTTTGAAGGGAAAAAGAAATGACACAGAGCGTGTGTCATGGTTCCAACAGGAAGTGGGGAAAGATGATAATGGAGAAAGAAGCAGGGTCCAGATTAGGAAGGGCCTGGTAAGATATGTGGAGTTTAGACTCGATCTGGAGAACAATAGGGTGCTATCAATGGGGAACTATTTTCAGCACGAGAGTGACATGATCTGATAGGTGGTTTAGAGAAAGTATTCCAAGATACAGTGGGATGAGTGGATTAGAGAAGACAGGGTAACTAAAATTCAGGAGAGAGGTTAACAGAAACTTATAGTGGCTCTCCCAATAAATTCCCCCAATCTAGATTCTAAACCAGTTAATGAATAAGATGAATCAATGGATGGAGAATCAAAATATTATTTGTGCTCATCTTTTCAGTATGGATAGCCATTTAACTCAGCACTGTTTATCGAAAATATTGTCCTTTCTGTGCTTCACCTTTGTCATAATTTAAGTGACTGTGTATGTGTGGGTCCATTTCTGGACTCTGTTCTGTTGGTCTATTTGTCCTTGTGCCCATTCTATACTACTTTAATTACTGTAGCTTTATAGTCAGTCTTGATTTCTGGCAGTGTAAGTCCACAATCTTTGTTCCTCTTCTTCAGTTTTCCCTGGCTATTCTTGGCCCCTTGTATTTTCATACAAATTTTATAATCAGCTTGTCAATCGTGTCCCCCCCCCCCAATAAAAAACAAACCCTGGGATTTTTATTGGGTTTGCATTGACTCTGTAGATACTTTGAGGAAGAATTAACACATTTCTAATCCATGGACATGGTATATTTCTCTATTTATGTAGGTCTTGTTTCACTTTGTTTAAATTCCTCAAGCTGTACAGTTACGATTTGTGTATCTTTCTCTACCTATTTTATATTGCAACTAGAGGCCCGATGCACGAAATTTGTGCAAGAATAGGCCTTCCTTCCCCCGGCTGCCGGCACCAGATTCCCTCTGGCACCTGGGACCCAGTTTTCCTCACAGCCCCGGCTTGGTCCAGAAGGATGTCCAGTCTAATTAGCATATTATGCTTTTATTATTATAGATGTTTATGTTATTGTTGAAGGTAAAGTTGGATGATATAGATTAGTGTGAGAGCCAAATGGGCCTGCCATCTGATCCCTAAAATTAAACAGACTCACCCACCCAGTCTCCTAGGGCAGACCCACATGACATAGAAGGACCTGCCCCTTGGGGAAGAGCAGACAAGGCCAACTTCCAAGAGGAGGAAAGAGAAGAGCTGATCTGAGCTGAGCATGCCCAGTTTAATTTTTATAAATTCACCTTTTATTTGTTTTTTTGTTTTTTTAATATATTTTATTGATTTTTTACAGAGAGGAAGGGAGAGGGATAGAGAGTTAGAAACATCGATGGGAGAGAAACATCGATCAGCTGTCTCCTACACACTCCCCACTGGGGATGTGCCCGCAACCAAGGTACATGCCCTTGACCGGAATCGAACCTGAGACCCTTGAGTCCGCAGGCTGACGCTCTGTCCACTGAGCCAAACCGGTCAGGGTACAAATTCACCTTTTAGAGAAGTCATTTCGCTCTCCCAGGAGAGAGTGAATAAGGGGCAAATAATTGCAGGAGTGTCCAATTGTGTCCAAATGCCAAAAGTGCCCAGAGAATGTCTGTTTGGACTCCCTCTTACTAGCAGGAAACATCAAGATAAGAGAAGGATATTTTCTCTCTTAACCACTTTGAACTGTTGTCCTAGGTAGTTTGGGGGAATATTTTGAAGGTAGAACCATGAAGTTTGTTATGTGGAGGGGTTAAGGGAGAGTAAGGACTGGAAATGATACCTTGGGCAACTGGCTTAACCAGCTGGATGGATGGTAGTATCATTCCCTTATTAGGGAACAGTGGAGGACAAAGACTTTGGGAGGAAGGTCATAATTTATTTAACAGAAACTCATAGCCTTAGACTATAAGTTTAACAGATTTAGTGTTAGACTAGCTGGATTTTGAGGTACTTGTGGGACTATCAAGTGAAGACATCCAGCAGGCAGTTGGATAAATAAGTCTGGTGATGAGGAAGGAACTATAGATGTAGGTTTGGGAGTCATCAGTCTAGAGAGTGGGTTGGAAGAAGGCAACACAGACAGGACATTATCGTCATGAATATGGCTGGTTTTTCTGTCTCCCACCTGTGGACCTAAGAGGGAGTTTCCTTATCAGGATGCTTCCCTGTTATTCCTGGCTGGCCCCACTCTTTTTCTAAACTCCTTCCTTTGTAACAGTGACTCAGATGACACTCCTGGCTAAACATTTAGGGAAAGGAGTGTCAGGTATTACATATGGGTGGGTAAATTACAGGTACTCAGGTGAGCCCCAGGACCTTATCTGACATGTCTTTATATAGAATAATCCTGGATTTTCAGTGCCGGCTCATTCCATGCCAAGGCTCTCTAGGCATAGCTAGCATTGGCCTCCTTAGTTATTGGGAAATACAGTCTTTTGGGCTGGGGCTCTTTAAGTAGCCAGATTGGAAAATATATTTTCCCAGGTTGGTTGTTTACTCTATTGGATTCCCTTTGATAAGCTCCTTTCTCATGGTCTTCCTGTCATAGCTGATTTCCATTAATGACTTCTGATATCTCTCTTGAAATGATACTGGTTTCTTTCTACATTTTCTATTATATTCCGCAACCAAACACTTTGTTTGTGACAGTCTCTTTTTGAACTCTAATCATCTTGAATCTCATTTATAGAATCATAGTCATCCAAATTAATGCCTTTATAATATCAACATTGTAGCTTTTACTTGTAACAGAGAATTAGAATTAAAATTGTATATAAACGAGCTACTAATCATTTTTTAATTAGCCAAATTACAGTAAGATAAATTTTAATATATTCACATATATCTCAGGCAGTCTTTTTATTCATTTTAGTAAAAAATTTATCAAGTTGTATACTTAAAGTAAAATTAAAACATTTAAACATCTAAAGTGATGATTTTAGTTCCTTAAAAATGAGAGATTTATGTGTCTAATCCTTTGAAGACTAGAAATAAATCTGGGGAATCTCCAGGAGCTAACTATATATTCTTTGACTAATGAAACACAACTGGATTAAAAACTTGTGATTATCTGAGACCTATAGTATTGGATGTCCCTTATTTTGCTTGAAAGATAAGACTATGTGACATCGCCTTAGCCAGTTTGGCTCAGTGAATAGAGCATCAGCCTACGGACCAAAGGGTCCCGGGTTTGATTCTGAACGAGGGCATGTACCTTGGTTGCAGGCTCCTCCCCGGCCCGGGTGAGCCCTGGTCAGGGCTCCTGCAGGAGGCAACCAATCGATGTGTTTCACATTGATGTTTCTCTCTGTCTTTCCCTCTCTCTTCCATTCTCTCTAAAAAAATCAATGGAAAAATATCCTTGGGTGAGGATTAACAAAAACAAACAAACAAAAAATAAGTAAATAAAGGTGATTAAATTTAAAAAAAAAAGACTATGTGACATCTCTTGAGCGGTTGGAAAATCCATGGATTTTAATGTGCACGGGTATTGTGATAATCAACACTGGTTGCCTGGGCTGAATAAACTGTCTGGGATTTTCAGAGTTAGGTTGATGTGTTATCTTTCCCAAGAGTGTCTCTGTTATGTTTCCTTATCTAGGAAAAGTAAGGAGAGGGGCGTTGGTATGGAAGGGGAACCGGAAACAGAATTACAGGGTTATTCTTTGACATGTTAAGTGCTATTTGCTGTTTTATATGCCAACATATACTTTCTAAAGCACTCAGCATAGAATATTTTCTAAGAAATGTTTAATTACAGCCAGTTCATCACCAAGAATCATATTTTCAGAAGGCCTTCAATCTGTGGTTTTAGGAGTATAGTAGTTATTAAGCATGTAGGCCAGACTGCCTGGGTTCAGATCCCAACTCTGACTCTTCCTGGGACAAATTACTTAAGTACTCTGTGCTTTAGATTCCTCATCTGTAAAATTAGAATACCAAGAAGACCTATCCCATATGGTTGTTATGTGGATTAAGTAACATGCAAAATGGCAGAAATGTACCTGGCATATAATAATCACTTGATTAACACTCAGTTATTATTGTTGCCCTTCTGATTATTAGAATAGAAGGAGTGCCTATAAACAGCACTATAGTTTCTAGAATATTTTTAAACTTTTTAAAATATATATATTTTATTGATTTTTTACAGAGAGGAAGGGAGTTAGAAATATCGATGAGCGAGAAACATCAATCAGCTGCCTTCTGTACACCCCCTACTGGGGATGTGCCCTCAGCCAAGGTACATGCCCTTGACCAGAATTGAACCTGGGACCCTTCAGTCCGCAGGCCAACGCTCTATCCACTGAGCCAAACCGGTTAAGACTTTTTAAACTTTTTATTATGAAAAATTTCAAACTCAGAGAAGTAGGATTGAATGTTGCTGTAACTGTGATCGAGGTTTGTTTAACATCACCAAGTCTTAAATATCAGCCATTAGGAAGTAAGTGCTATGATATTGGACCTTGTCTGTGTTAATCACCATTGTATTTACAATTTCTTGAAAATCGTTGTTAAATTATAGTTGGCCTTCAGTAAATAATTGTGGACTGGATACATGAATATAACATTTTGTCCCAATCCAATCAAAATTATAAAGGAAGACTCATTCTGTTTGGGGTGTGCTTGGGTCTGGCTAAGATCCACTCTTCCATTTGTTCATTAATTGGCTCATTTATTCATTTACTGAAGCTTTATTGAATGTCTTTTATGGATCAGCAGTGGCAGCTCTAGAATTTCTAGATAAATGAGCGAAGGAGTGGCAATCCATTTTTAAAGGGACTGGTTCGGTGGCATGTCTGGATGCCATAGTATTAGCATAATACATGCACATTTTTTTACCTGGCAGGTTATTTATTTGGGGGAGGGGGTGGGTCTGGATTAGTTAATTGGAATGGAGTTAACACCTCCTCCACATCACGCGTTGGATCAGCTGTTACATACAGGTCTCCCATTTAGTGCTTTGGGTTGGCACTACATGGGAGAGAAGTGTGTATGTATAAAAGTTGTTATGATGCAGGGGAATGGGCTAACAGAGATGTGTCCAAAATATCAGGGGATAGAGAAGAAGGATCTACTAACTTTCTTGGAGGTTTAGAAGGAAATGATGGTGTATCAGAGAGATCTTTTCAAGGAAAATAGTATTTGAGCAACACGTTAAGAGATAAATGGGATTTCATGGTACTTGCAGTGCGTGCATAGACAAAGAGAGAGCATGGTTATGGAGAAGGGTTGGGTTTGGCTAGAGTGTAGGGGACGGGATGGTGGTGGAAGTGGGGAGTTGGAGGGGAGGTGGACCCTCTTCCCCTAGGCTCTGCCAGCTCATTCATAAGCTTTACTTCTTCTGGGTGGGCTGGCGAGTTGGTGGAGGAGTTCTGTAGGGCAGTGGCTTGATCAGATCGGCACTTTGGAGAGATAACTGGGGAGGTGCCGGGCATTGTGGAGTGGAGATCGGAGAGGAAGTAGCTGGGAGAGTTGCCAGCCATGGGGCTTTGTGGTTGATGACTAATTGGCCAGGCACCAGGAACTTCTAGTAGCTCTTGGAAAGGGGCAGATGGACCCACCTCATGCTTAGTCTTTGAGTTGGGCCGCCCTAGCCTGGTTTGGCAGCAGAACTGACAGACAAGCCAAGTTTCCTTTCAAAGAAAACTCCTTTGTGTATTATGGAAAGCAAAATACTAGGAGTCAGCATTCAACTCTTGTTAATAGATAGGCTAAGGATATATAGATTATAAAAAGAAATTCAGTTGGGAGAGCATTGCTAAATACATTTACATATACTCATGAACATTATCATATATGTCTATATATCACATATACGTTTATTTATGTGTATATATATATTCAGCAAGCTTGTCTTCATAATTAGTTTTAAATAAACTTTTAAAATTTTCTAATAGTTTTAGATTTATAGAAAAGTTGTGAAGACACTGCAGAGTTTCCACATACCACACACTCAGTTTCCTCTATTGTTAACATCTCACATTAATATGGTACATTTGTCACAACTAATGAACCAGTCAATATTAATACATGATTATTAACGGAAGTCCATCTTTATTCAGATTTCCGTAGTTTTTACCTAATGTCCTTTTCCTGTTTCAAGATCCCATCCAGGATAACATGTCACTCTGTCTCCTTAGGCTCCTCTTGGCTGTGACAGTTTCTCAGATTTGCCATATTCTTGGTAACCTTGGCAATTTTGAGGAATTTTGCAGAATGTCCTTAAATTAGCATTTGTCTGATGTTTTTCTCATGATTATTAGACTGAAGTGATGAGTTTTGAGGAAAAAGTCTACAGAGGTGAAGTGCCATTCTCATCATGTTATGTCAAGGGACCCTGGTATCAGCATGACTTCTCACTGTTGATGTTGACCTTGGTCACCTGGTTGAGGTAGTGTCTGTCAGGTTTCAGGTTTCTTCACTGTAAAGTTGTTCTGTTTTTACCCCTCTTCTACATTCAACTCTTTAAAAAAAAACCTTTATTGTTGAAAGTATTACATATGGCACCATTTTTTCCCCATTGACTCCTTCTAGCTTACCCCCGCCCCCTACCCCAGGCCTTCACCACCCTATTGTCTATGTCAGTGGTCAGCAAACTGCGGCTCACGACCCACATGCGGCTCTTTGGCCCCTTGAGTGTGGCTCTTCCACAAAATACCACGTGCGGGCGCACACGTACAGTGCGATTGAAACTTTGTGGCCCATGCGCAGAAGTCGGTATTTTGTGGAAGAGCCACACTCAAGGGGCCAAAGAGCCACACGTGGCTCGTGAGCCGCAGTTTGCCGACCACTGGTCTATGTCCATGGGTTATGCATATATGCATACAAGTTGATCTCTTACCTCCTACCCACCCATGCACCCCCACCTTCCCTCTGAGATTCAACAGTCTGTTCCATGCTTCTATATCTTTGGATCTATTTTATTCATCAATTTATTTTGTTCATTAGATTCCACATATAAGTGAGATCATGTGATACTTGTCTTTCTCCGACTGGCTTATTTTGCTTAGCATAATACTCTCCAGGTACCTTCATGCTGTCCAAATGATAAGAGATCCTTCTTTTTTTACTGCTGCATAGTATTCCATGGCATAAATGTACCACAGCTTTTTAATCTACACATCTACTGATGGACACTTGGGCTGTTTCCAGATCTTAGCTATTGTAAATTGTGCTGCTATGAACATAGGGGTGCAGAAATTCTTTCTGACTAGATTTGACTCTTTAAAAAGAAATTACTGCGCATATCTCATACTTAAGGAGTAGGGAGTTATGCTCACCTCCTTTAGGGAGAGTATCTACATAAAATATTTGGATTTCTTCTGCACAGGCAATTTGTCTGTTCTCTCTCATTCTAATTAGATTTTGATAGGATGATTTCTTATCTGTTCTCTAAATTCCAAATGCTAATTCTGTAGCACTTGTTTCACACTTGCCATTACTGCCTGGTGACTTCTCCCACATTTGTTTTCTTCTGTGTTATATAAACAGGTCAATGCCTTAGTTACCCAAGCAGATTGCAAATTTTCTTGAGGACTGGGACAGCATCTTATTCAAAGCCCCTTACAGAATTGGATACAGTGCAAGCAGTTAATAAATAAGGAATAAATGATTTTTAAGTGAGTTTAATTTAAAAATGTAAAAATTAACCACAATTAATAACTGAAACAGATCATTAGAGTCAAAGTATATAAGAAACGTGGTAAGGCTACTATTGACGTAATATCTTGATTTGTGAGCCATTCTGAATTTGTACTAGTGGCTAATAGGGTGCTTATTGTGTGCCTGGCACTTTTATAAGCACTTTACATATATTATGTATTTAAGCTTCCAGACAACCCTATACACTGGTGCTATTATCTCCATATTATACTAGTAGATAAGGAAGCAGAGGTGCAGAGGTTACATAAATTGTTCAGTATCACACAACTAGGAAGTGGCCCAGCTAGAATTTTGATCTCAGACTCTCTCACTCTAGAATTTGCTGTGTTAACCACTGGCTTCAACTTATTGAAATGGTGCTTAAAATGGTATCTCAATTGAAGAAAAAACAAGATTGCTATTTAAACATTTCATTGCAATCTGTTAGGATACTACTGATGGCATGGCTGGCAACAATCTTTCTGTATTTTGCCTAGGGGAAGTGTTTCTATAAAGCCACGACTGTTTTTCCTTCATTTTTTTCTTTTTTGAATGAAATTATTTTTGTGTAGTACAACTACTTTTATTTCTTTAAAATACAGGCATTTTCACAATGGACATATATACAAACCGTATTCTAGATATATCTCACTCCCCAATCATATTATCTTTTGAAATATAGTGGGCTTTTTATTTTCTCTCTGACATTTTTAAACAGAAGTGGTTGCTAGGTCCTGCCAAATAAATACTCCTTCAGTGAGTTCCTTGTCCAAATGGTCACACCTGTGGGTCCCAGGAGGCAGCCTAGATTCCTGCAGTAACGTAGGCGAGGGAGGAGGACTTCTCTCGAAGCCACCCAAGCCATGAATTGGCCCTGGCTTCCTGAACCATAAACAAATGTGAGCTTTGTTCTTCCCATTGCTCATTTGGTCCCAAGTATGACTCAGGGTTAGGCTGGGTCCTTCAGACTCCCTGCCTTTGGCTGTTGGAAGGAAGTGGGAGGTTCCAGTGTAGTTCTGGGACCTTTTCAAACTGAAGAGAGGAGGCTGACTGCATGATGGGAGAAGAGGTATTTCTTTTGCTTTTAGAGATGTAGTAAATACCCTTAACCTTGTATCTTGCCTATACTATTTTGTAATAAGACTTGTAATGGGTTTGCATTGGTGGGTTAAAATGAAGTATATGCCAGCTGGGATTCCTCACGGAGGGGGAAGTAACCTAAATGTGGAAGATTATTTTCTAAAGTCAAATGTTGCACTGGAACTATTTAGCTGTTTTAATCCCCCCCCACCCCTTTGCTCAATTCAGCCATTAATTTTTACAGATGTTTCCAATTTCTCAGTGTTGTGGGTTTTCATGTGCTCACACTGCCGAGAGTAATTTAGATGGGCATTTTGTACAAGCAGTAACTGTTACACCATGTCACTGAGATGTTTAGCAATTACAGATGTTAGTGCAGTAAACAAATCCAGCTTGCTCTTTAGGTTCCACACAGAGAAAGCCAGTTATCGGACATTTCAGTTTTGGGGGGCATGGACAATTGGAGTTTTCCTTGTGAATGGAGAAGTTGTGTGTAGTGACATCTGGATGCTGTTGATCTGTTGTTCATAGAGATAAAGATATTTGGCTAATTTTGTAGTAGTGAGCATTTACATTCCTTTGCTCATATACAGAGTAAAGACACTAAATTATTTTATGTTCTAAAAGTTTGCTAGTAATAAATAGGTGGTCTTTTCTCCCTGCGAGTTGCTCATATTTGTCTTCCTAAAAGCAGAAGTCTGTCATTTTCCAAACACAAAATAAAATTCCCTAAATAAACCACAGGATAAGTGAGGCTTACAGTGCGTCATATGTCTTCCATATTCTTGTCCCTTGTTGAAAAAAAATTTAAAGGAGAGAGTTGATGAGATATATGTCTTTTCCTGTTGGCTTTCACTTATAATATATTTAAGATTTTAAAAAAGGAAAATAGCATGACAAAAGGAAACACATTATTTTAACACATTAAGAGTAGGAGAACTTCTTGAAAAGCTTTTCTAGTGGTGTCTGTTGCTTGCCTAGAAAGATGTGAGTACATGGAGCAGTTGGCTAAAATAAAAAATATATATTCATCTGCAGGCCTGAGAGAATTTTCCTATTGAAAGGTAGCTTCAATTTGCTGTTATTATTATTTATTGCTATTGCTGGATGTCATCATTCTGAGTTCTGAAAAGTACAAATCAGCAAACTTCTTTTCTATTGATTTTTTTAGAGAGTGAGGAAGGGAGAGAGAGAGAGATTTGTTGTTCACTTAGTTATGCATTCATTGGTTGCTGCTTGTATGTGCCCTGACTGGAGATCGCACCCACAACCTTGGTGTATTGGAGTGATGCTCTAACCAACTGAGCTACCCAGCCAGGACTTGAAAAGTAGAAATCAGAATTAGATATTTATATTCCAAATTCAGATGGCGACTCTGGGAAATGAGTGAAAGCCTGATTGATTGTAAGATGTGAACTATGGAAAAGTCTTAGTGATAGCATTGGGCTCTCTCTGAGGAGCCTCCGTAGCTCGTTTAGGCTGGGGCCTGGAGATAGGACAGGAAAGGTAGCCCCTGGGACCCTTAAAGTTCTTTGGACCTGTAAACTACTCATTGCACTGTTGAGTGATCCCTGAACCCTTTGCTTGTTTGTTTCTCAAAATGGAAATAGCTATCTTACTTCTTTGATTACAGATCTTTGCAATAATTATTCTAATATTAAAAACTCAAAGTTAAAGTATATGAGTAAATAAATAGAAATTTATCTTAATCCTATTATCCAGGAATAACCATAATTAGCATTTTATATATATTCTTCCAGACTTTTATCTGATCAACAAAGTGCATGTAGCACACGTCTCTCTTTTTTGTTGTTGTTATTACTCACCCAAGGATATTTTTTCCGTGATTTTTTTAGAGAGTGGAAAGGAGAGATGGGAGAAATGGGAGAGATGGGAGAGGTGGGAGAGAGAGAGAGAGAGAGAGAGAGAGAGAGAGAGAGAGAGAGAGAGAGAGAACATCTATGTGAAAGAGACATATCAATTGTTTGCCTCCCACACATGCCCTGACTGGGGCCAGGAACAAACCTGCAACTCACATACATACCCTTGACCGAGAATTGAATCTTCAACCCTTCGGTAGCACAGGCCGGCACTCTATCCACTGAGCATACCAGCCAGGGCACACATGTCCCTCCTTATACAATAATGAGGTCATATTAACTGTCCAGTTTTTAAAACTTAATATATTATGGATCCCCTTTCTGTCAGATAGCTGCATGGTCATCCATTGTAGAGATAAATCACTATTTATTTAACCAATTCCCATCTGACTACTATTTAGATTGCTTCCACATTTTTTTTTTGATGGCCCGTACAGGGACCCACATTTTTATTATTAAAAACATTCTTGTATATGCATCATGGTAACTTCCCTGATTGTTTCCTTAGGCTGAATTTTTAAGAGGGGAATTTCCAGGTTAAAGGTTGACTTAATTCTGGTTGTTCTGTTTTTAATGAAAATAACCCAAGTATATGGTAAAAAAAAAATTCCAACATAACAAAACTAAAAATTTCACAATCCCACATTTAGCTTTACTTCCCAGTGGAAATCCCCATAAAAGCTTTCTATATACTCTTCTAGAAATATAGATTATTTTTAACATGGTAAAATATACATAATGTAATATTATTTTATCCAATTTACTTGCATGATTCAGTGGTATTAAATATATCCACATTGTTGTACAACCATATCACCATACAACTCCAGAACTTTTTCATCTTCCCAAATTGAAACTCTTATCCATTAAACATGAACTCTCCATGCCCCTCACAACCACCATTTTACTTTCTGCCTCTATGAATTCTATTACTCTAGATACCTAATATAAGTAGAGTCATAAAATATTTTTCCTTTGTGTCTGGCTTATTTCACTTAGCATAATGCCTTCAAGGTTCATCCATGTTGTAGCATGTGTCAGAATTTCCTTGCTATTTAAGGCTGGATAATATCTATTGTATGTATATATCAGAATTTGTTTATCCATTTCTCTATTTATAGACAGTTAGGTTATTTCTACTATTTTGCTGCTATGAATATGCTACAATGAACATCAATATACTGATACCTGTTTGAGTTCAGCTTTTAATTCTTTTGGGTATATCCCCAAAAGTAGGATTGCTGGATAACATGGTAATTCTATTTTTAATTTTTTGAGGAACCACCATACTATTTTCCACAGTGACTGCCACCATTTTATAACCCACCAGCGCTGCATAAGGGTTCCAGTTTATCCACATTCTTGGCAACACTTATCATTTTCTGTGTTGCTTTTTTAAAAAAAATAATAGCCATCTTAATGGGTGTTAAGTGGTATCTCATTGCAGTTCGAATTGATGTTAATGTGTGTTCATGTTGCCTATCACTAAGAGAAAAGGATATTATTTTTCTCCACCTTTGAATGATGAGTTGAGGACAAGGTATTTGGGATACTCATTAGCTAGCAGACCAACTATACAATCCCACCTGATTGCAAATTGCTTCAAGGAAGGACTATGTTACCCTGTTCCCCCAGCCCCTAAAGAGAAGATGAGTGGAAGCCAAGAGGTTTAATGGTGACCAGGACTGCTGCTTCTCACATTGCCCTACCAAAAGTTTTGTGAAGAGTAGATTCAAAACAACTCTTGAGAAAAGATTATTTTCTCTTTTGTGCTATTGTTAATTCTAAGTGATAATTCTTGATTCATTTTACATAGTGATCAAAGTCAGTTTTATGATTGATTTTTTTCTCCTCACCTTCTGCTCTAGAATTTCTTAGGGGCAGGAAATAAAAGTCGTTCATTTTTTTTTTTTTTTTTTAAATATATTTTATTGATTTTTTACAGAGAGGAAGGGAGAGAGATAGATAGTTAGAAACATCGATGGGAGAGAAACATCGACCAGCCGCCTCCTGCACATCTCCCACGGGGGATGCGCCCGCAACCCAGGCACATGCCCTTGACCGGAATCGAACCCGGGACCCTTCAGTCCGCAGGCCGACGCTCTATCCACTGAGCCAAACCGGCTCTGGCAAAAGTCGTTCATTTTGCACATTATTTGCTGAATCGATTGAATTGATATTCTTCACTGTGGTGGACTGAAGTATTTATAAGTATTTCATAGTGGCTCTCTTTTGTTCTCATATTAGTAATTCCTAATATTTATAATCCTAAAGTTTGGTTCCTGAATTTTAAGGTTTTAAATTTTTTGTGTGGCCATTAATATGATGATGCCTATGAACCTAGCTTACCTTTTTCTCGCTGATATTCTCACTGGTTATAAAATGGTATTCTAGACAACTGAGATTCAGTGGGATGGATTAAGTTTAATGCTCTATGAAAACCAGCTAATTTAAAACTAGCTATCCAGCTTACTTTTTGCATGGTGGAGTGTCTGCTTACATTTAAAGAATGTAGATCACAGAGATCGTTCAATCAAGCAACCTGTTAATGTGCTTTTGTGTGGCAATGGAGGCCATTTCAAAGGTACAAAGGGACAGCCTTACTCTCAAGTCAGGCCTTAATGTTGGAGGTCAGATCGCAAATAAATGTATACCCATAGTGCTCTAGAAACAAATGAAAGCATAAGTGCAATAACCCCTACTTATATTTTTGGTAGAGATTTCTCTTTCTAAACCTGGGCTATAAAATGAACAATTCACACATTTAGAAGTATTCTGGAATTACCTTGAAAGCCACTTCTTTATCAAAAGGCCATTGTATCCCTGGCCAGGTGGTTCAGTTGGTTAGAGTGTTGTCACACACACACACACACACACACATGTCGCAGGTTTGTTTCCTGGTCAGGGCACATACCTAGGTTGTGGGTTCAATCCCCAGTCAGGGTGTGTACGGGAGGCAGCCGATTGATGTTTCTCTTTCACATTTCTCTCTCACTTTCTCTCTAAAGATGTCCTTGGGTGAGGATTTTTTTTTAAAGGCCATTATTAAGCCATTTCATGGATGGCCTGTGACTCAGGCGCGACACCTCAATTAAATTTATTCTTAAACCATTTGGAATAGGATAGGCAATGTTTAGAAAACTGGAGGCAGATATTTGGAGTCTCTGTCATTTAGAAGCTGTATTCTGGTTTTGCTCATTTAAGATGAGGAAGTTAGAAGTGGTAAAGGTGGATTTACTGCCTCATTTTCTTTTTTAACTTGCTAAGCATTTTCATCCACCACTGATTTTAATATGCTTTGCTTCATTTGTTTTGGTAGCATCTGCTCAGTGTGTTCTTTTTATTTTGACTTCTTAGTTGGGTTCTCATTTTCTCTCTCTACTAGAAGCAGCTTTTCTGAAACTTCTTGGGTACCTTTTCTAGGCTATTAATAAAGTTGATAATAAGAGCAATAATGATGCAAAGTGTCAAGATTTTAGATCCTAGAGTAACTAAAATTTGTCCTCTTGGTACAGTGCTTAGTACTATCTAGATACTATATCGGGAGAGCTGGATGCATTTATGCCTTATATGTCTAATATTAAATTTAGTTTCTTTTGCTTGAAACCCCAGGATCCCATCCACATTCAGGCCTTGTTAGTAGCAGATAAAGTAAGACTCGTTCATAATTTAGAATCCTATTTTTTCAAGTGATGGGAATAGAAATACTGTCTTTGTTGTGTTTATTCAGAAGAGGCTGGAACATTAAGAATCTGGTAACTCTGTGCCCACCATGTAAGTAATCTGCTTAAGCAGTACATGTCACATTGTCTATTTACAATATAGAGGTGAGCAGAATGTATTTGATGGGTGAGTTTTCTCTGCTTTCTAGTTGAAGGTTATGGGATCTCTGACGTTTTAGTGTAATTCTTTATTTGTTGCCCAAGAGTTCAAACAACTCCAGGTTTTTCCACTGAGAGCCTTTACTCATAGGTTATTAGGAGAGGGGAAAATTGGTCCAGATAAGACATAATAAGGGGTCTTGAGAAAGTTAATGAGAGGCCAAAAAGATACACTGGGTAAGGGAAAGAATCACTGGTTCCAAGTGCTAAAAATGGTTTTATATGGCCACAGAGCCATACTTGTGAGTGTAGCCCAACCATGACCTTAGTCTAGAAACTGTATGAAATGAAGATTCTAATGTAGGTTGATTGTCTTATCATGAAAATGAATGCCTAGAAAGAGGTTGGGGCATCCTAAGAGGTGATGACAAAAGGCAGTGAATGGAGATGAGCAAGAAAATAGAAATCAGGAGCTTCAGAGAAACGATGGTCATTGAGGCAAAGAGAGAAGTCTAAGCAGAATTCAGGAGGAAATGAAGAATTATATGGGGTTTGATGGTTGACTGTCCTCTGATCCCACTGATGGTTGACAAAAGGGAAA
Source organism: Myotis lucifugus (assembly GCF_000147115.1). Taxonomy (NCBI): domain Eukaryota; kingdom Metazoa; phylum Chordata; class Mammalia; order Chiroptera; family Vespertilionidae; genus Myotis; species Myotis lucifugus. Next base: position 1,139,684 of record NW_005871097.1, read on the forward strand.
CCCCCTTTAACTTGAGGCATGTTGATCAGGTTGGGCATAAGAGAGAAGTAGCCAATACTGAAAATCTTCCTTGTCCTATGATGGGAAGGATTTGGAAATGTTTCACTGGAGTCCCTGTAGAATTGTATGGATAACCATCTGAAACCAATCTGTCAGAAATATATTAAGTATAATAACTTGGGAGTAGGGAATAGGTTATAAACTCCAGAAGTACCATTTCTGGTCTTTGTCTTCCTTTGTCACCATCTTCCACGAAGCTGTATTGTTCCCTGTGCAGAGCCTATAGCGAGTCTTTGTAGAAGGCACAAAGAGAAATTGCTGCTCTCTGCAACTCACAAGTGGAGAGCATTGAAATGAACGTTCACCATTGTAATTGAAAAGAACAAGGAATTTCTCAAGACCAGAAAATGCATCAACTATTTTAGTGTGCACATTGTCTATCACCCCCCCATAAAAAAAGAAAATATACCTTTTAAAAATGACATAACCACAAAAACTGTCATTTAATAAAAGCACATGGTTAAAATAGGTGATTTCATGTTTTTATATTTTTGAACAAGGGTTTTCTTTGTTTCTGTTTTGTGTGGTTTTGTATCTTTGTGTATGTTACGGAAAAAGGAGAAGAGAATGGGGAACTATTTTAGTCCAGGAAAATAAGAGCACGCAATATGAGTAATGAAAGACATATCTATCATTGTTATATGGTAAGGATCTAATTTGCCTAAAGCTCATCGGGCATCCTAAAGAGCATTTACAGCCTTAAGAGAACCTTTTTCCTCTTGAGACTTGCTACCAAACTGAAGTTATAATGAATGAATTATAACTTCATTGAAGTGAACTTTTCCCCAGCGCACAAAAAATTATTCGATAAAATGATTCCTTTTAAAAGTGCATTTATTCAGTTCGTCCACACCCCAAATTTGAATCCCATTTAAAAAAGTCAGGCTTGATTTTTGAAAGGCAGCAAAATCAAAGTATGTTCACGTTAAATACAGACGGTTGTCAAATAGCTGAGAAAGGAAGGCAACTGTGATAATCTGTGTGATTTTAAGATTATGATATATTTGCATAGTTCCAAGAGCAGGGGGAAAAAGAAAACCTCAAAATTTGAGGGGCCTGGTTTGTATCATGTTTGTTTTTTTATCCCATTTGAGAAACTGTAATAATCACTTTGGTTTGTGTTTAAAATGAGTTTTCACTTGTGAGGAACTGGAGAACTGCTGGAAAACTGAGAACAATTAAGCTGTGGATCCTATGCCAATACTTCTTCAAATACTAGGAAATGGAGGATTCTATAAGTATTGTCTTTGATCATACATGAAAAATGGTTACAAAATAAACAACTATTTTTCAGTCCCTTTCACACATATGAATAGGAATTCATGGGTTGAATTAAAAGAGCAGGAAATATATTTCTTGACTGAGCAAACATTTGATAAAATATATGAATACTTGATTTGGGAAAACATTAATTGGAAACGATTTTATATCATCTACTTAGTCACTGAGGATGTGAGCTGATGAATAAATGAAGGGTGATGATAAATGGCAGGCATTGCTCTATATGGGTGGTGTCTTGTGAGTTATTGTCATGACTCATTTTACATCCGATGTTCTTAGCATCCTGCTAATGACTTGGAAAAGGAAATGTAATGACACAGTAATGAAAGCTGCATGTACTTGGAGGGGTGAACACTCAATACTATATACAGATGATGTATTATAAAACTATACCCCTGAAACCTATATAATTTTATTAACCAATGTCACCCCAATAAATCCAATAAAAACTCATAAAAAAAAGAGCTGCATGTGATTTCTAGTTAGGAGGTGTTGCCAATCAAGTCAGCCTTATGAAAAGACATCAGTAACGTGGAGAGATTGGCCATCCTTCCCAGTTATGTTGTGTATGTTATTTTCTTAAAACTTTATTTTTTCTGATTATAAAAGTAATGGCAGGTTTCTAGAAACACAGAAAGTAGGAAAATATAAAAGAAATAAAAGGCACTGTAATTTAATCACCCTGGAGCAAACACTTGACTTAAAAAAAATTTTATTGATTGATGAGAGAGAGAGAGAGAGAGAGAAAGAGAGAGAGAGAGAGACACCATTGATTTGTTGTTTCACTTAGTTATGCATTCATTGGTTGATTCTTATATGTTCCCTGACCAGGGATGAAACCCATAACTTTGGCATATTGGGATGATGCTGTAAACAACTGAGCAACCCAACCAGGGCTCTGTTGACTTTTTTGTATTTGCTTTCAGTCCTTTTGCCATATATTTTTAGCTGGATGAGATCATACCACACACATAATTTTTTTCACACACTAATTTTGTATCTTTTCCACTTAGCATTATATAAAATTTCCCATCTCAATACAAACTTTTAGTAAACATCTTAAAAAGCTGCAGAATGTTCAGTTTTAAGGCTCGAGATACCTAGAGGTTCTGGGAAAACTGGAATTTGGTGGTTCTATTGACTCCGTCAACATTATGTTCAAATCTTCCATATTATAGCTGAGAACACAACACTTTCTTGAAAACAGAAAAAAAAATGTAGGAAAGTGGTTTTGGCTCATGGGCTGAGTAGTGGTGGGCATTCCACAAAGGTTTGTTGAATTCAGTGTACTACCTATGGGATCTGAACAGAATTCCAGTTGTCCCGTCCTTGCTGATGTTGAAAGAAACCTTTAAGAGCAGCCTTTGGCAGGAAGCCTGGCTGCTTCCAGGTAGAGGACTGTGAATTCAGCTTTTCACGTCCAAGTGTCTGTCAGCTATTTCCACCAGTGCCTTTAGAAATCTCTACCACATGAGTTTAAGGTCTTATTTGGCCCCTGGTTCTTAACTGCTTTGGGAGGAGTATCTGTTTGACCTTAGCAATTTAGGATTTCTTCATTCATTATTGAGTGGATGCCAAGCTTTATAAAGGATGGCTTGGGGTGATTTTCTATGGTGGTGTGTTTGCTCCTGAGTATCAAAATTCTCAATAAAAGGCTTTCTGTTCTCTGACAACAGGCCATTTTCCCCTGACACATGCCTTGCTGTTTTTCCATTGTTAACAGTGATAACAGTTTGGATGCGGCCAGAAGCAGTTGACATGGACTCGTACTTGAGGGGCTTCTGGAACAGTCTTCTAGCCACTCACTCTAGGGTGCCACCTTAACCGAAACTTTATTGACCTGAAAGCTCTGTGGGTTGTCTGCTCTGGCCCTCTTCATTCCTCCTGTTTTCTTTGTTCTGTCTGCTTTTCCTCCCAGGCAATGACTATATTGTGATGGCTCTTGCTTTTGTTCTTTATTCATTTTTCAGAATTATCACTTTCCTCTGAGCTCGTCTCTGCTGTGTGACTGTCTTAGAAAAGTTGCTTCACACTCTGCAGTCCCCAAGCAAAAGGAATGGGGCAGTTAACCTGCTGTTTTAAAAAGCTGTTGTAATCAAAACAGTCATTCTTTGTAACTAGATTTATAAAGAGGCATTATGATGATTGATTTTTTTTATTCGGCAAAATTCAATAATATTAATAATGGCTAAGCACTTTATATATATTTTCCCATTAAATCCTCCTAGAAAATCTATGAGGTACATATTATTATCTCCATTTCAGACAATGAAACTGAGGTATAGAGAGGTTAAATAACTTGTCCAAGATCAAATAGCTGGTAAAATCTGTGTTCTTAGAGAGGATTCCTACTTAATACTAATTCACTCTTACTGCTAAATGATATCATAAAAGGGGAGATAAGGTTATTTGTTCCATTGTTATATCCCTAGTACCAAGAAAATGCATTGCACACAGTACTTTCGCCATAAATCTAAACATTTTTTGATGAATATTGAATTTATTGTGGCTGGAGTAAATTATGAATATTAGTAATATTAATATAGGGCTCACCCCCCTGCAGTTTTGCTTTCTGTGGTTTTAATTACCTGTGGTCAGATGCAGTCTGAAAATATCTACATCCTTCACCTCACTTCATCTCATCACATAGGCATTGTATCATCTCACATCATCACAAGAAGAAGGGTAAAAACACTACAATAAGGTATTTTGAGAGAGAGAGACCATTCACGTAACTTTTATTACAGTATATTCTTATAATTATTCTATTTTATTATTTTTTTCATATTTGAAGGTTTTTATTTTATGTACAAAGAGATAGCATTCTGTCATAAAGTAGATGTCTTGAACGACCCATTCATGGAAGTTCTTAGTCCAACTTAATGAAGCCTATGTCCTTCGCGTACTGACGGAAACACTGGCGGCACATGTTGAGGCCGTACTTCCGGATCAGACCGTGGCGGTTTGAGCAGACGCGGCAAGAACGAGAACCTTGGCCGAATTTCCTCGGATGGCTCCAGTAGAGTTGCTGGTGACCATCTTGCTCACTCTGTAGCAACGAGGCAAAAGCCTATTTTATTATTAGTTATTGTTGTTAATCTCTTGCTATGCCTAATTTATAAATAAAATTTTATCATAGATATGTATGTGTAGGAAAAAACATAGTATATGTAGGATTTGGTACTGTTTGCGTTTCCAGCATCCACTGAGGGTCTTGGAATATATCCACCATTTAAATTGGGGTGGGGGGACTACAGTTCCTCCAATATTCAAGGCACATTGGAGACTACAAAGATAACCAAGACACAATCCTTGCCCCCCAGCACTTGCATACCAGTTAATTAAGCAGACACATATATGAGTAACCATAAATAGAAGGAACAGGGTAGTGAGTGCTGTTCTAGAGATTCAAAGTAAGGTCAGTAGGATAATGGGTGAAGTGAGAGAGAGTTCCAGCAGTTGGCATCTAGGATATTTTCATGGAAGGCACACAGTTTGGGTTCATCCCTCATGGTTGAATATGTCTTGGTAACTGGCAACTGGAGTGCCCTGAGCTTAATTTGATCTGTTTGAGGAGCTTCATTTTTAAAGCATTTGGGGGTCACCTTTCTAAGTATTCCACTCTACATCTAGAGGATGTAACCAATGTGGATGTGACCTCCAGGTATATTTAGGAAATTCCTGTTTTGATTAAGTATGTGATGTGAAGTCTTTCTTTCTAACAAAAATAAAATATAAAGATAATATTATTGAGTCTTTAATTTTCTATGCAGTTTTCTCTTCCCTTCTTCTGTATAATTGGGGAGCCCAGGTGATTAACAAAAGGAATAAGTGATATTGTTTGAGAATCTTTGGAGCAGGTGATGAAAGTAAAGAATGAGTCCTACAGGGTTAAAGCCAGAGCTATTTAGCATGAGCCAGATTTAGAGATTGTCTTTATGGAGGCACTAGATTATCTTTCATAGAGGTGAAAGGAGTGTTTTATATAAGACTGAGGTGAGTTTCTGGACAAAGTTGGGTTTGTTCTCTAACTCCCCTTATTAGACACTGTCTGTACCCCTGATTGTTTTGTGGTTGAATATTAAGTATCAGGATATCAGAGCCTCAAGAGCCAATTCTTGTCATTCTAGTTAACATTCCTATGTAGAGGCTTATAGGGAAAGAGGAGTGTGTATACCCCTAAGTCTTTTTTTAAATTGTGGTAAAATATACATAACATAAAATTTACCATTGTAATTATTTTTAAGTGTATAGCACACTCACATTGTTGTGCAACCATCACACCATCCATCTCCAGACTCCTTTTATCTTGCAAAACTAAATATGTGCCCAACAACTCCCCATTCCCCCACCCCCAGCCCCTGGCAACCACCATTCCACTTTCTGCCTCTATGAATCTGACTACTCTAGATAACTCCCATAAATGGAATAATACAGTATTTGTCCTTTTGTGACTGGCGCACTTCACTTAGCATTGTATCCTCAAGGTTAATCCATGTGATACCTTGTGTCAGAATTTTCTTTTTTCTTAAAGGCTGAATAATATTTCATTGTATGCCCTAGCCTTTTAAGTAGCAGTTTTACTTGAAAACAAAACACCAAAACATGGCTCCAAATATTAGCTCTTTTCTGATTAAACTATTTCATTTCTCCTTTTTACTCTGAAGGACAGAAAAGCTTCTCTGGAAATTTCTTTTGGGGAAGAAATTTCCCATTTTTGTTTCTAGGCTAAGATATTTTTGGAGACATATTTGACTAAAGTATTTACTTTAAATTTGTCAGATTAGAAAGATGTTTTTTCATATGTCAGGAGTTTCTTATGTGTCTCTGTTTTTTAAAAAAAATATTTTTGTTTTCAAATAGTAGATTGGTGTTTTAACAGTAAGCTAACTGTTCAAAACTATCACAGGCCTACTATTTTTTCACTGAGTGCCATAACAGCAGTACCAGAGCACTGATAAACACACTACTATGATCCTTCACATGCAGATTGATTCTCTACAGTGCTTCCCTGAGCCCCTGCATCTGGCTGGTTTGCCTTTCTGGTCAGGGTCTGAACTTAATGTTCTTCTTTGCACATCATTGGCGTTCAATCCATATGTAGAATGCATATATGTACACTCAAGAACCTAACAGAGTTTGGGGTATTTTCCATCCATATTAAAACCAATTCACAATTGCCAATTTATCCCTGGAGTGACTGTGAAGTATGGATAGGTCCACAGTCTAAATATATTTCTTAGTTTCACTGCCTCAGCTGGATTGTTTTGTCAACCTCTTAATTATTTTCTTGATTTTTGTATATCTTTTCTTCTTTTCTCCTCCCAGTGCCACCAGCTCATTGGTCTTAAAGTCACAAATTTGATCATGCTACACCTCTACTTATTACCAGTTGTCTTTAAGTTAAAGCACAAACTATAACATTGGCCCCAGCTTACCCTGCTGGCCATCTGGCCCAAGCCAGTCTCTCTCCCTTCACCCCAGACTACGATCGCCACCACCACCCCATTCTGTGCTGAAAAGCCCCCATTCCTTGCACAAATTCTTACCTTTGCTCCTGCTTTTGTTTAGCTAGGATACCCTTTCCACCATTCTCTATCTGGCCAATTCCTACCCATCTTTCAGAATTTAAGTCAAGCCTCGTCATTGCTATAAGGCTTATTTTCCATGTAGAATTGTTAATGGCTCCTTTTTTCCTCTTCTGTACACATCTTGAGTATAGTGTTTTCCCCTTTGCACTACATTGCTCTGTTAATGGGTCTAACTCTGCTGCTAAATGTTGAACTCATTAAAGATCCAGAATTCTGCCCATCTAATCTTTGTATGCCCAGCCTCCAGCATAGATCATGGCTCATGGTAGTTCCAGAAAATAATGCTGGAAGGAAGGAAGGAAGGAAGGAAGGAAGGAAGGAAGGAAGGAAGGAAGGAAGGAAGGAAGGAAAGGAGGAAGGGAGGGAGGGTAGGAGGGAGGGAGAGGTGGAGGGAGGGAGGGAAGGGAAGGGGAAGAAAGAGGGAAGGAAGGAGAGAGGCTCTGAGACCTTCACTTTAAATATAGTTTTATTGATTTCAGAGAGGAAGGGAGAGGGAGAAAGAGAAACATCAGTGATGAGAGAGAACCATTGATCAGCTGCCTCATGCACACTTCCTACTGGGGGATTGAACCCAAAACCCAGGCATGTACCCTGACTGGGAATCAAATCACAACCTCCTGGTTCATAGGTTGATGCTCAACCACTGAGCCACAGCAGCTGGGCTGAGACCTTCACTTTAGAGGTATTCAGGAAAACTGATAAACTGAGACGACATGGCTTTGCCCTCCAGTATCTCATACACACAAAAATGTCAGTCAGTGTGGACTGCATGTCAGTAGAAAACTTTACTGAAAGCTGCTTCATTTAGCCAGCTGGACTTTAGTTAAACTTTAAAGATGAGATGAGATTCAAATGTACTGGGAGAGGACATACCATCCCAGGCAAGGGGAATAGCCTAGCCCGTGGTCGGCAAACTGCGGCTCGAGAGCCACATGCGGCTCTTTGGCCCCTTGAGTGTGGCTCTTCCTAAGCCCTAGGAGTACCCTAATTAAGTTAATAACAATGTACCTACCTATATAGTTTACGTTTAAAAAATTTGGCTCTCAAAAGAAATTTCAATCGTTGTACTGTTGATATTTGGCTCTGTTGACTAATGAGTTTGCCGACCACTGGCCTAGACTTATGTTGTGATTAAGTCAAAATATTTAGCTCTGGAAAGGGTCTTTGTATGTTAACTGAATTCATACAACTACTTTATAGGACAAGTAGGACTTGGTCCACACATGTACGGCAAGTCTTATGTTAAAGCATTGAATGAACAAAACTCAAACTAGCCCATGATATTTACTCTTGCCATACCATCCTTCTCTCTCTTTCCCCCACTCTTCTTAAATTCTCCGAATGCTCAAAAAAGATGTTGTTAATCAAAAGGTAAAACTAATCTTCTTGTGAAGGAAGGTTTAAGGTTTCCTTTGATCTGTCACAACAGTGAAGAATAGTCTTTTAAAGCATGATGGAAAATTGTATTTTGCAAAAGTGGTATACAAAATGGAAATTTACTTCGGCTTGTTCATCCTGTGAATAAGATGATCCTAAAACAAAATAGCATGCAGGCTTCTTTCTCAGGGTAGTGTGGGTAAAATATAAAGAGTATTTTCATATTTTGTCGGACATTTCAAGAGCTGCCTTCTATGATTTTAATTTACATTCTCTACCTCATTGAGTACTTAGGCAGGTTTTGATTTGGAATTCAGCACTGTGTTTTCCAGTATGAGTGGAAGCCCCTACTAAACCTTCAGAAAGTTATTTTGCTTTGACAAAGAGAAAAGTCTCCCTTCCTATGAATATGCTGTATAGTTTCTAATTTTTTAGGGCCTGGTTTCTAAAAGTATTCAAAATGCTAACAAATGGCCCTGAATGGGTTGCTAAGTGGTTAGAGCATTGGCCCTCAGACTGAAGGGTAGCGGGTTCAATTCCAGACAGGGGCACATACCTCGGTTGAAGGCTTGATCCCCAGCCGTAGACAGGGTGCACGTGGGAGGCAATCAATCTATGTGTCTCTTTCTTTCTGTCTCTCCCCTTCCCTTCCACTCTCTCTAAAAATTAACAGAAAAAAAATATCCTTGGGTGAGGATTAACAACAACAACAAAAAATGCTAGCAAATGAACCAAATCCTGGCAGAAGTTAAAATGCATAATAAAAAAATAGAATTTGGCTCAGATTCTCATATACATTTTTCTTCTGGTACACACAAATGCATACATGTGTCTCCAAGTGTGTGTGTAGTATACAAATATGAAACAGACTTCATATATACATATTTAGTAGCATGACAGATACTGAAGTTTTTATTGGACATATTGAAAGAGTAAACCCTGGAAGACCTAATGGAAGCATCTAAGATGGGACTAGGTGCTTTGTATTCAGAGAAAGCCTGTTATTATTAGTCTTAAGAGCACAGGAGAAAAATACCAGCCATTGAGAGATATGGCAAGTTGCAGCAATTGTAAATTGGAAGTAAATCCTCGAATTTCTTGGGTGCTTTGGCAATTTACATGAGTGGCCATAAGGAAGCAGTACCGTAGTCCATCCTTATCTGTGGTTTCAGTTACCTGCTGTCACCCATAGTCTAAAAATATCTATGTCATTCACCTCACTTTATCTCATTACATTAGCATTGTATCAGCTCACGTCATCACAAGACGAAGGGTGAGAACAATACAATAAGATATTTTCAGAGAGAGCACATTCATATAAATTTTATTACAGTATATTGATATAATTGTTTTGTTTTATTATTAGTTATTGTTAATTTCTTAGTGTGCCTCATGTATAAATTAAACTTTATCATAGGTATGTATGGTTAGGAAAAAAACATAGTATGAATAGGGTTCAGTACTATCTGGTTTCAGAGGGTCTTAGAATATATCCCCAGTGGATAAGGAAATATAAGCACTGTATATATTCTCAGTGTTTGAAGTAGCTATACTAAGGGGTGATGGTGGAGAATGATTAAAACTTGAGTCTTATGGGAGATCAAATAAAGCAACTTGAGTCAGGGAATAGGATCTCTTGTGTACAAAACTGTTGAAATAGTCCCTGTGATAGTAACAGGGCTCTAGGCGGGAGTCAAAGAGGAAGGGATGGAAATCTGAAAGCAGGGCCTTGGTGGTGAGTTTAATATGGGAAGTTGCAGTAAGAGTGTAATCAAGGGTTAGTTCCAAGTCATGAGTCTAGGAGACAGGATGAGCCAAGAGAATTTAGGAAGTAGAGGTAGTGATGTTCACCCAACTATTCCATAGACTACTCATTCTTGTGATGTGTTCATAGGTATCACAAGAAGTAGGAATTGTGGTCAGATAAGTTTGGAGAACACTGAGATAAAGTTAAACAGTAACTACAGGACTTCTCATAGCCTTTAATATGCTATTGTGTAATGATTATATCAAGTATTCCATGTTTCCCAAATTTACCAGATTGTAGGGATAGGTGGTTTGGTGGTTGGTTGGTTGGTTGGTTGGTGGGAACACACTTTAGAAAATGATTTCAGAACAAGAAAATGGTGTGTGTGTGTGTGTGTGTGTGTGTGTGTGTGTACATACCTGGATTATAATGAAACCCCCAAGTGAGGGGTGTGTGCCTGGGAACAAAGGAATAAGTTAGGGGCAGCAGAGGTCTAGAAAGACATCTCAGACAATGTGTTATCACCAGAGACCAGGCTGGAAAGAGCTGATACATGACAGTAACAAACAGTGGGGCTCCAAGATGTCCTCCCGGTCTGGTTTGTCAAGGAAGACATCTCCCCTCATTTACCTGTTGTGTTGTGTAGGATGTCAAAGGGTAAGTGGATAGCATCCACATACTTCCTACTGGAGTCAACAAACACTTACTAACCCTTGACTGTGGAAATAAGAGAATAATTAACATCTAGAACCTGCTCTCATGGAGGGCATTAGTTCTGAAGAAAAGGGGGGAAAGTGTAATACAATTAACAAATGCTTCTAAAGCAGCTGTGAATCTGATGAGATCTTTATGATTGGGCAAAAAGGCTTAATGTAACTTGAATTATCACTAACTTTTTAAGACAACCAGGAAAATAAACATTACATGAATAACTGAAAAGTCTTAAGCACAAGTCTATAATCAGAAGGTGACTTAAATTTTTTTTCTTATACTCAAGTTTAAATGTAGACTGTGGAGCCTAACCTGTTGGAGATGTTGGAATTGACACAGTGGTATATAAGGTATTTTAAAGGCAACCTCTGTCCCTAGAATGGAACTACAAATACATTTTTTTCTTTTACTGTACCATGCATTTTGTTTTTAGAATTTTGAGTTGTGTTTTACTCTGGCATATCTTGTGTTGTTATCAAATAGTTTAAGCTAGACCAACCCAAGGCAAGTGAGTTGACAGTTGCTATGTAAATTTCTTAAGGAAGAAAAGTCTTCCATTAGCGTGCACAGGCACTCCATTGTAAAGAGGCTCCTTTGTGCTAGTTCTCACTGGCTGTTACATGAGCAGGCTCACTAAGCTTCTGCTCTGCTCCTATGGCTCCCTACTTAGCACCAGAAAACTTTTCCTAATACCATCAGTCATAGGTGTTCATGTAAGGAGTGTGTAACAATAAATATAAAAGGTTTATAGTGGGTTTTAATAGCAATTTGTGTATCTTTTTGAGATATGGTAGAAAATAAAAGCTGAAAAGTTGAGGATATGGTCATACATAAATACTGTTTTGCCCCTCCTCCCATCACTGTGTTCTGTAGCCTATACCTCTCCATATCCTCTATATGACCAGGATTTGGGATAACCATGCTGAATGGTTGGGCACCCTTTCTGGTGATGTTCAGGATCCTCCTGCCTTTTCCTCCGCTTCCCTGCTTCATATGGAAAAAAAACACTTAATAAATCTGCACTGAATAGAAAGGAAAGATGTACCATCAGATCCTAGTCTAGAAAAGGGAATGCCTTCAAAAAGCTATTTTTTATCTCATATTTTACCAGTGGTTTGAAAAGTCAACTCTTGTGTTTGGCTTTGTATGAGCACTTGAGTAATGTCTACATAGAGTTTCTCAGAAGATCACTCTCTTCTAGAATAGCTGTCTGAAAGCCTGGTCTGCCAAGAGAGAGCCTCACCAATGCAGGGAGCTCTCGCCTCCCCCCACCCCCATCCCCCACTACACAGCAAACCTGGTTGTCTCTGTGATTCAAGCATTGTGTGTAGTATTCTTGGAGAGGAGACTTTCAGAAATAGGACTTAAACTTCCTTCTACTTAGCATTGCCCTATAATTAGAAACTTTTTTTTACACTCAAAGGAGTTTGCATCTGAATTATAATAAAGTCAGAGGAGTGATTTTATACTTGATATGAGCAGGATCCTGGCTCAGGCTTCAGCAGTCACAAAGAGAAAGACGTATTAGTCATTAGGGAACTGGATTCCACTGGACACGAATCCAGTGCTTGTCTTTCCTACAAGCATTAGCTTCTTCATTTTGGCATAGAAAAAAAATTACTTGCTACACTAACTGAAATCATATGAGGTTTATCTGTCCTGATGCTGTATTACCAGATCTTTTAGAGCTAGGAGTGTATATGATGCTCCTACCACACACACACACACACACACACACACACACACACACAAAACAACCCACAAATTTTATTAAGTACTTTTGTCAAGAGACCTAAAACAGGAGAGATACTTCTGGTATTAAATATTCAAAGGAATTAATTTTTTGAATAATTGACTTTTAAAAACCAGGTTTTAAATGGAGATTAGGATGTGGTAGGAGAGACACAAGTTGACAGCAGCCTGGAAATCACTGTGTATTGAAGTAAATTGATAGCAACAGTCTATTTGTAGAGCTTTCAGCCTCATACTTCCACTCCCAGACCAAACAGTGGCTTCTGAGTTGGGGGACAGGCAGACCAGAGTAACGTGGATGTGGGTACTAGAAAGTCTTTAGCCACAGCACAGAAGAGAAGAGCAGAGCCTGAGAATCTGTTTCTTTAGATGCCATATGGTACAATGGACCTGTTTGCAGATCTCTTAAAAGGTGAAAGAGCTCTATCCTGAGCAGTATTCACATAGTCCCTAACTGCAGGGCCAGTGCTTGTCCTGGATAAGACATTTTCCTTAGAGCACCCAGCAGGCAAAAACTCGGAACTCTGCCGAGGAAGCCAAAAGTAGAAATCCTGAATCCTTGTCCACAGCCACTGCAAGCCCCACATCCTCCTTCACTGCCTGCAAGATGGATGAGAGATGTGTGGATATGATTCCCCACATTTCTGTTCACTTTGGCCTGCATCATAGCTGACCTTCAATTATACATGACCTATGTGCATACTGAAACTAGATATTGCTTTCATAATGCATGCCCTTTAAAAGTTGGGGTCCTGTTCATTTCATTTCAATTGACAAAAGATGTTTTCAGAGGTAGGGGAAGCTAGAAGCCTGGTGGGAAAGCAGTACTTCAATACGCCTTGTCTTTGTTCTTGTATTTAGCAGAAGAGCAGGTGATAGAGGTTCTTGAGTGGGGTATTTGGAAAAGTGTCGGGTGTTGGGGTGAACTCAAGGACGGTAGATCAGGACAGTAGTTAGTGTCCTGTAGTGTGTGCGAAAATCTTCTACAATGAAGGCCAATAAAAGGAAACACTGAAGGAACAGCAGGGTGTGACTTTCCCTGAAGGTTAGTACAGTCATAGGGATCTGCCTGCTTGACCTTTGAGGTAGTTTGAGCCAGAAAGGCTAGATACGGCCATACATTTTTGGTTCAAAACCATCTTTCTGGCTGTTTGTCCGTCTGTTCCATTCATCCTTTCAGTACTCCTTTTGTGAAGGGTCTCATGGCCACCTATGCTCTCCACTTTCTGTCCTGTTATCAGGGTTCTCTCCAGTGAGTCTTCAGTAGCGTGTCAGTGCAGCATCCACCTACTCCCAATCCCCTTCTTGTCATGATGTGGGATAATACAATGCCAGACCTACTCCCGAATCTGTGTAACCACCCATTACTTGTAGTAAATGGCTTGGTGTCACTTGTTTTAGGAGATCCTTGTGAAGTCTTTGTATAGGGTCAATGTTTTCTGGAGCAATACTTCTCAGGATCAGCTGCATTGAATAACCCCCTGCCTTGGTGCCGACCAATCAATCCCTCACTTTTAAAAAAATCTCAGTGATATTGTCATATCTGTCCCACTAAACTCCATTTTCTACCTGAACTGACTCATTTAGTAGCAATGAGACATTCTTATGCCAGTTATGAATAGAGAAGGTAGGAAGAAGGTGGAAAGAGAGAGAGAAGAGATGAAGAAGAGTGAAAAAGATGTTTTATAATTTATCTAGGTCTGAGAATAGGCACCCAAGTTGTTAATCCAAGAAAAGGTATTTGGTTAGCACTACTAGAATCTCTCCTACATTTAGGTCGGTAGATCTCAAACTTAAGTGTGCATCAGAATCCCCTGGAGGGTGTGTTCATACAGAGATTGCTGGGCACCATCCCCAGAGTTTCTGATTGAGAAAGCCTGGGGCAGGGCCTGGGAATTGGCTTTACTAACAAGTTCCCGGGTGAAGCTGGTGTCACTGGTTTGGGAACCATACTTCTCTGGGTCTAGAGAAAAGAGAAACATCTGAATAATCCATATCTCTGGGACACCTGGAGGACCAGGCTGAGAGGGGAGGACTTGCCTTACTCTAGACCTTTAGTCATGGCACATGAAGAGACACAGAATTAAGGTCCAGCACCCTTGGGAGGTGAGTACAGTATCAGCTTCACCATCACCCCTTTCACCAGATCCACACAGAGGCCAGTGTTCTGCATTATCTGAAATATTAAGAAAAAGGAATAGAGCAAACTTTGCTTTCTTGTGTCTTTCTGCACAGAAGTAAGTGAATTTAACTGGTGCTTTCCTTGATTTGATATGTTAGCTTGGACGGACTGGTAAACCAGGACATTAGAGATGATGGGCAGCACTTCGTCTGTTACCAAATAAGGGGAAATTATAAGAATATACAACCTTTGAAGGCTTGTCTAAAGGAAGGTATTTGCTGTAAAGCCCAAACCATTAGCTATCTCTCTCTCTCTCTCTTTTTTTTCCTGGAAGGTCAGGATTGGACATAGTGTTTTAATGATTTTCTCTCTTCCCTGTCAGTAATAACTTAAGTATTAATTATTCTGTTCTTATTGCTAATGCTTTAACAATAGTGATGCTTTATTCTGGTCCCCAAAAGGGAAAAAAAACAAGGAGATTGATGAGAATGTTGTTGGAAGGTGAAAAGGAATGCAAATGACACTGAGAGCATCTATTTTTTTTCTGTCAATTCCCGATCTTTAAAGATAATTCTAAGATCAGTTTTTCATCAAATCTGACCTTATGGCCAAATAACATCAAGCTTTTCTCCTCCTTGATGTTTCCTTGAAATCACAAGATGTTATTAGTTTGAGTACTTAGCAGCAGTTGAGGGATGGCATAATATTTTGCGTTTCATTTTTTAGTCTAATATAGAAAGCCCTGCGGCACTAAATAAAAATGTCACCGTGTAAAATGTAAAGGCTTTCTGTCACAAATGTCTTAAAAAATTCATGAGGGACTGAAGATTTGATTTATCTTATCCTCTTTCTCTGATTTATTCATATTTAATGTTAGTTTCAACACTTGAAGCATGAAGACATTTTTCAAATTAAAAACTGTGGTGAATCAGTTATATTTGAAGAAACATTCCACTGTGCTGGTTTTTGAATTATGCAGTTCATTCCTCTTCATGTGTCCAAGGTGAAGATATGTTTGGTTTTCCCAGTGGCCGGAATTCTCAATGGGGAAAGCCTTCATCGTTGGGGGAGTTGATTCACCCAGCTCCTTGGTTTTGACAGCTGTTTCCCTGGTATCAATAGCCATTTCCCTTGGGCTAGAAAGGGATGCAGTAAGGCACAGTTGCCCTGGACACTCTGACTTCTGCCTGTCCTTCCACCCACCTGTCTGTTTGTCCTTAATCCCATTCTTCTTTCTTTCTCTCTCTCTCTTTTAATGATATTTTTATTGATTTCAGAGAGGAAGGGAGAGGGAGAGAGAGATAGAAACATCAATGGTGAGAGAGAATCACTAATTGACTGCCTCCAGCATGCCCCACACTGGGGATTGAGCCTGCAACCCAGGCATGTGCCCCAACCAGGAATCAAACCGTGACCTCCTGGTTCCTAGGTTGATGCTCAACCACTGAGCCATGCTGGCTGGGCTTCTTTCTCTATTTTTGTTCATTCCCTCTTACTACCATTCTTATTCTTCCTCTCTGTAGATACTTTTGAGCACTTCCTCTGGGCTAGATGCTGTGCCACCATAGATCTAGTCAGCTTCTCATAAAATGAGGGGAAATGTACTTATTTTCTCTGCTAAATATAATAAACCTTTCAATAAGAACATCAAGAAAGAATGGGGAAAAAGATACCCAAATGCCCTCTTTACCTGATTTTCCCACTTGTTTGTCACTGAGGTCAGACCAATATACAGAACAGCACAAAGCTTGTGTGCTGCTTTCAGAACCAGTTGTGAGCATTTTGTCATTATGATCTTGATTTTATTCCTTTGTGTAATGGAGCGAATCATCTTGATAAATAGAATCATCTTTTTCTTTCTCAGACTATTGGAAAGAAGTTACCTCCAGCTACAGCAACTCAAGACTCATCAAAAACAGAAATGGACAGCAGGACAAAGAGTGAGTTTCCTTATTTACCAATTTTACATTTGAAAGCAGCTAAGGGTTTTTAAATAATTGAAATGCTTTTGATAAAAACCTCACGTAATCTTAATGGCTTTTTTCAACACATCAGGAAAAATGCACATAAATGTGTCTTATTGCATCCCACCAGTAGGATGGGCACAGTTAGATTCAGAGCTCTTGGGGGTGGGGGTGTCTCCTTTAAGAAACATGGTTCTGTCCTGCCTTGTGTATCTTGCCCATGTGCAGAGTCAGGGCTTATCCATATCTATCCAGAGCATTGTAGCTAGTTCCAGAGGCAGAGAGATTTAAGAGAATGGCAACTTAAGCAATTTAGGGGTTCTCAGATGTTCAACTCAGAGAGGTCTTATCTTTGATCATAATCACTCAGCCAACACTCCCAAACCTTGACTTCCTGCCAGCATTCTCAGCACATCTCTGCTCGAATCCCTCTAGATACAAATGTCTCTCTTCTTCTATTGAGCAAGATATGCTCTTCCTGTAATTTCCCCCCACGGGTTATAGTCTCTGGGTCTATATTGATATTTGCCCATTTTCTTTCTAACAGTTCTTTATGTATTTGAGAACAATTGTCTCTCCAGAACCTTCCCAAAGGTCAGTATTCCCAATTCTAGAGTTGCCAGATAAAATACTAGTACAGTATGCCTGGTTACATTTGAATTTTAGATAAACAATGACTAATTTGGGGGTTATAAGTATGTACCTTGCAATATTTGTTGTTTAACTGAAATTCAAATGTAATTGGGCATCCTGTGTTTGTATTTTCTAAATCAGGCAACTCTCCATTTCCTTAGTCACTCCTCCCATGACTGGGCATTCTGAATGTGTTCTAGTGTGTCTTTTCCCAGAAACAAGTACTTCAATTCCTTCTAGGGATTTTACTTTGTTCTGTTTTATTCAGCTTCAGATTTTCTTATGAGGATAATGTGGACAGACTACTAATCTAGTTTGGACAGCCAAAGATTGAGAGAAAATTTTATATATATATATATAATATATAATTATATATATAAATTGTGATTAATATAAGAGCAAGTATAGATTTGTTCTTTTAGAATAATATATCAGGAACTCCTTTTGCAGTGCAAAACAGGTAGTTTTTAGAGAAAATAAGGGATACTGCCTTAGACATAAGAAAATGAATTTATGGGATCTGCTAAGCAAAATATGGTGGTTTTGATAAATAACTTCATGATGATACAGATGTAGATGCTAGAGCTCTTCCTTAATGTTTAAGGTTCAAATGAACTTACATGCCTTCCATCTGTTAATGGTACAGTCAGACTCTGGATAATAGACTGTAATCCAGCAATTCTCAAATTTAAGTGTGCTCACAATCACCTGGAGATCTGGGCCCCGCCCCCCACCCCCAGGTTGCTGGGCCCCACCTCTAGAATTTCTGAGTCAGTAGATCTGGCATGGGACCTGGAAATTTGCTTTTCTAACAAATTCCCAGGTGCTACTGCTTCCTGGTCTAGGGCCTGCACTTTGAGAACCACTGTTCTAAGCTTACAAGTGTTCCTAAGGAGAAACTGGCCCTGTATTTATTCATGCAGGTTATAGGCTTAAGGAGAAACTGGCCCTGTATTTATTCATGCAGGTTATAGGCTTATCTTGCTAAATCTACCTTTAGGACCTAAAATCTTCGAGATTCTTTAAGTCCTGAATATTTTTTCAAGAATTGACAGTTAAACCATTTCAGAAACATTGCTCTTTTTAAATTGATTTTTTACAGAGAGGAAGGGAGAGGGATAGAGTTAGAAACATCCATGAGAGAGAAACATCCATCCTCTGCCTCCTGCACACCCCCTACTGGGGATGTGCCCGCAACCAAGGTACATGCCCTTGACCAGAATCGAACCTGGGACTCTTCAGTCCACAGGCCGACGCTCTAGCCCAGGGGTGGGCAAACTTTTTGACTCGAGGGCCACAATGGGTTCTTAAACTGGACCGGAGGGCCGGAACAAAAGCATGGATGGAGTGTTTGTGTGAACTAATATAAATTCAAAGTAAACATCATTACATAAAAGGGTACGGTCTTTTTTTTTTTTTTTTTTTTTAGTTTTATTCATTTCAAACGGGCCGTAGTTTGCCCACGGCTGCTCTAGCCACTGAGCCAAACTGGTCAGGGCCAGAAACATTGCTCTTGTTGGACAGTAGCCCATCTTTCTTTCCATTCAACTGCTCATTTTGTTGCTATGACTATTAACAAGTTTATAGATGATCAAGGTTACTAGGAAAGTTGCTTGGATGGATAGAGGGGGAAGTAGTCAGGAAAAAGGAAAAGGGGACATGCAGAAAACCCCAAAAGCAATTGGAATGTGGTCCCCTGGGACTGGCTACATGTGACAACCAGGGACGGGCCTTCACCTACCTAACTCGTGTTTGCAGAAATAATAATCTGAGAAGCAGAGAATTTTTTTGTAATGGAAAAAAGTTTTAATAGACGTGAAAGAGAATTTCCCTGTAGATAGTTAAATGCTGTCCAGACTAAATAGGACCTTTATTGACTTATGGATTATTTGGGGGGAAGGTTGAGCAGGAGGGACCTGAAGATTTGGCACAAAACAGGACAATCTGCAGGGCATGCTAAAGTGACTAAACCTCGGGTCCCAACAACTGGCCGTAGGATAAAAAGCATGTCCTTGATACTTTATCTTTGCCCTTTGTAATGTCTGTAGGCAGGAGGCTACATCTTTTTGGAAGGATTAGGTAGGAAGGGGGTTAGCTGTGTTTTGGAGCAGTGCTGGCCAATAGAAATACTATGTGAGCCACATACGTGATTTTACATTTTCTAGTTACCACATTTTAAAAAATAAAAAGGAAACTGGTACACTTAATTTAAATATAATTCATTTAACTCAATATCCCAAAAGTTGTCATTTCAATATGTAACATATATAAAATTATTAAATGATAAATTTTCATTCTTTTTCATATGAGTCTTCATAATCCAGTGTGTATTTTACATGTATAGCACATCTCAACTCAGAGTAGCCACATTTCAAGTGCTCAGTAGCCACGTGTGCCTAGTGGCCACCAATTGGATGGTGTAGGTTGAGAGTTATTCTGGGACCTAAGATGGGCTTCCTGGCCCTGAATATTAGCACAGTTTCAAATACTCAGCTCCTTTAAGCATGTGGGAGAGTCATGGCTCTAGCCCATGCCTTGTTCAGTCCTACAGATAACTTTTTTGTTGTTGTTGTTAATCCTCACCTGAAGATATTTTCCATTTATTTTTTTAGAGAGAGTGAAAGGGAGGGGGAAAGACAGAGAGAGAGAGAAACATCGATGTGAGAGAAACACATCGATTGGCTGCCTCCTGGAATTGAACCTGTGACTCTTCAGGCCAACGTTCTATCCACTGAACCAAACTGGCCAGGGCCAAATATCTCTCTCTCTTTTTTATTTAAATCCTCACTTGAGGATATTTTTCCATTGATTTTTAGAGAGTGGAAGAGAGAGGGAAAGGCAGAGAGAAACATCAATGTGAGAGAAACACATCAATTGGTTGCCTTCTGCACATGTTCTGACCAGGGCCTGGGCCAGGCAGGATCCTGCAACCAACGTACATGCCCTTGACGAGAATTGAACCTGAGACCCTTTGGTCCGCAGGCCAATGCTCTATCCACTGAGCCAAACATCTCTTAATTATGTCCACTTGGCTCTCTGGAAGCATCATGGTGTGGGGGATGGATTATTAATGAAAAAGGGTTTTACAGAGGCTGGGTTGTGTGTTTTGGCCAAGAATCAGAAAGAACACTTTCTAGGAAAAACTCTGTTATTAGCTGTGCTGTCTTGGGCACATAATTTTATTTCATTGTCTGTTTTGTTTGCGAAGTCAGAGGCTTGTACTAGAGAGAACCCCCAAGATTCCTCTCAGCATCTGCATCCTCTGATTCAATTCCAAAAGTGTTACGATTCAGAGGGAAAGGTTTCTGCATTCAGAGAATTGAGCAGCCGGAGGGGAGAGACAAAAGGAAGATCTGAACAATTTGGGAGGAACATGAGATGATGTCATTGGGCATAGGTGTAAAATATTCCTGTAAGAGAGTAGTAGGTCAGGAAGGAGAATTATCACTGTCAGCGAAGCCTTGACGGATGTGTATTGGCCAACATTTTTCATCTACCCTGAGCAGGAATTTCTGCAGTTTAATCTCACCCCTCACATACACTCTGGCTTTCATTTAGAGAGCAAATTCTGGGGTAATTATTCTTCCATAATGTCCATGAAGTGCCCTAGTCCACCAAAAAGCCCTCTCCATTTGAAACTTTTGCTGCTTCTGGATTTTGATGCAACACCCATGTTCAGGTGGAAGGACACAGTGTGCTGACCAACAACTAGAAATGACCATGAGCTTGGGAGCAGTGCATTCTCCTTCCTTCTGGTTGGAAGACAAACATATGTCAAAAATTGCCCAGCAGTACAGAGGAGAGAAGCTCCCTCCTACACAGCTGCCTCCTTAGCATGCTAAATACAAACTCCCATCAGGACCAAGAGTTACGATGATTCAAAAAATGTTCATGTCAATTGGTATTTTCTGAGTGAAAGTGAAACTCAGCTGATCAGGATTTATTTGAACAGCTAACATCATCTCCCCTCCCCCAATAAAGCTTTTATGATATTGAAATTCATCTGAAACACATGCTGGGGAACAGATTGTCATGATTTTCATAACAAGAGGAAAACTGTCTAAATATTCATAAGTAAAGTGCCCCAAGGTTCCTCCAGCTCACCACATCTGGAATTTCTCTCTTCCTTACTACAAGTGATGCAGATTTGTGACCTCTGTGAGCTAAAGAAAAGCTCAGAGAAAGGACTATTTAGCATCTTTCTGAACAAACAGTTCAATCTTAGACATTCAGAAGACCAGTTGAGCAGGTGCATTAGGAAAAAGAGAATCTTTGACAGGTTTTGTACAAAGGCAGATCAGGTTTCTGAATAAATGATTGAGGGGCAAAGGCTAAACCTTCCTGCCTAACCTCCCCTGCCTAACTTCATCACTGGACACCATACCACCTTTCTAATCACCTTGTTCATTGACTTGCTTCATTGAATTGTCACCTGTGATAGTGACACATGGTGCCTTGTGGGTTTCATTGGTCCCTCAAGGTGGGGGCTGTGGCTTCTACTTGATATCCCCACCTTATAGCCTAGAAAAATGCCATGGACTCAGTGGCCACATAACAAATGGTGGTTGAGCAAATGAAGAATTAGAAATGATTTAGTTTACCAGTTTCCTATCTCCTCTCCTCTCCCCTCTCCCCTTCTCTCTCCCCTGCCCTCTCCCCTCTTTTCTCCTTCCCTCCCCTCTCCCCTCCCCTCCTTTCTCCTCCCTTCTCCACTTCCTTCCCCTCCCCTTCTCTTCTCTCCTCCCCTCCCTTCCTCTCTGTCTAAAATCAATAAACATGTTGTCAGGTGAAGATTACAAAAAAAGGAGAAAGCAGGGCTTATTAGGACCCTTTCCATCTGTAGCCTGTGCTTGGGAGAAATACGATTTCCCAGGTTCACTTTGCAGCTGGCAGGATCTGCGTTTGTGGCCTCAGCCTGAAGAATGGCTAGGCAGGTTTTTACTTTCTCAGACAGCTAATTTTTGCTTTCTCACCACGTTTAAATAGGAAAAAAATGGTCAGCTCCCTTATGTTGGCTTTTCCAACATTACCTGGGAACTCTTTTATTTTCTTTTCTTCCAGGATAGGTGTTTTTGTTCACTTACCTTCCCCAAAGCCCACTCATATTTGAACACATCCAATTGGAAATGTGTTTCCTATCCAGCGCTTTAATGCCTCCCATACCTGATATATACTAAAGGCTCTGTGTCTCAGGGGTCTCCCCTCTCTCTAGGAGGCACCTCTCACCAAGTGCCCCCAACACAGACCTTGCTGTCCAGATTCAGAGTGGGGGGTCTTCCTGCAAAGGTGCCCAGCATGCCCGTGCTGCTGAAGACCTCTGGATTGCAAATACAGGCCTCTTGGAGGAGAAAGCTAGCTCCTTTGTGTTATCCCTGGATTTCCTTCCTCCCAAAGACTCAGAGCTTCTCTTCATCTGAGCAGGAGAAGGTGCCACTGAGAACAGCTGTGATCTGTTCCATACTAGAGAACAGAAAGGCTTGTCAGATACCTTTCTTTTAAAGCATTTTTCTCTTTTTAAAGTGAGAGAATAAAAGGTGTCAATTCATTTGAAAGTCACATTTCCAGCAGGATCCAAGACCAGAGGTGGTCTTGTGATTTGGGTCATAGTCAGCTTTTTCATGGGGGAAGGTGTTAATAAAATAGTGATGTAGGCATTGTGTTTTGCTTCCCTGTCTGGATTTAAGTGTAGACTAGGGCTTCTCTATGTTGGCACTGTTAACATTTGGACCAGTACATTCTTTGTTGCTGGGCTATCCTGTGTTCATTGTAGGATGTTAAGCAGCATCTCGGCTTCACCCACTGGATGTCAATAACATTTACTACCTCCTCTTCCCCAGTGACAACCACAAATGTCTCCAAGCATTGTCAGTGTCCTCTGGGGAGCAAACTCTCTCCAGTTTCCAACCACTGGGGTAGACTATAGTAAGCCCCCCAAGGGCACTGCTGCAGCTCTGCCACTGAGCTCACTGTGGACGATCAGATCATATATATTGAATGAATGACAAACCTAATGTCCATTCCATCCCTCCCCACTAGCTCTGGATCCTCAGACTCTGACTGAGGACTGGACTTCCCATCTAAATCAATCACACAGCACCCCAGCCCCAGCAGCACCACCAAACTGGTCCACACTCCATATCCTCAGTTGTTTTGCTCCTTTCTAGCATCGAATCTTTGCTGATATTCATGGCTAGGTCAGTGGCTCTCACAGTGTGGTCACTGGACCGCCAGCAGACGCACTTGGGAACTTGGTAGAGATGCAAATCCCCAGCCCTGGGGAATTAGAAACCTCGGGGGTTCTGTTTTTACAAGTTCTATACCTAGGGCCGATGCTCACTCAGGTGTGAGGACCACTGCCCTAGACTAATTTTTCTTAAGCTTCCATGCTGAGGACAGTCACCAGGGTGCTTGTGATTCCTGCTTCCACCTCATACCTGTTGATTGGGATCCCCAGAGAAGGGGCCTGGGAAGGCATAGAAGGAACAGGTGCCCCACATCAACCTTGTCATCAGGAATGGTTGGGAACCCCGACTCCTACTCCTCCACTCAAAGTCCCAGAATGTTGCCCAGAGCCCAGTGACATTTTACTCCTCCCAGAAGGGACTCTTATTCTGTCCTTTGGTAAATGATTTCCCCATTTCTGATACTCTGATGCTTTAAGCTGCGTGCATTGCTCTCATCCTTTCTTCGCTGTTGCCTTGTCAAGAGCTCTGTGTCTACATGCCTCATTTCCTCTCCTTTCTACCTCTGGAAGGCTTCCTACCAGACTCTGTGTCACATGGGTTTTTATCTTCGTGTCCTGATATTAAGCCCAGAGAATTGTCCTGGATTTAATTTTATTTCCTTGGTGTGTGTGTATATATTCATCCTGCTGATATGTTTATTCTGTTTGTTTTGCTTTGATTTTTTTAAGCTGAGGGTATTTTTTAAGTTTGTTTGTTTGATTGTTTTTATATGAATAGTTTATAAAACCAGCTCAAGGAAGTCATGGGATGTGGGCATGTGAGTTCAGTTCCGTAAACAGTCTGTTTTTAATCTCATGTAAATTTCTAGAAGTTTAGAGATTGAAATAATGTGTTGGGGGGGTTAGTGTGACTCATGGACTTCTTGGTGGTTTTAATCAAACATGTTTCTGTAATTGGAAGCCAGTAATCAATTAGTACAGGGAATCTTGATCTGGAACTAGGCAAGGGTTTCAGGGTCCTTAAACCTTCTGATATCTCTACACCTTTAAATGTGTCTATGTTTTTCTCCTTTTTCTAGAAAGAGAGAGTGCTCTTTATCAGATTCTTAAAAGGACTCTAAGACAAAAAAAAAAAGAACCTAAGAACTGGCCCAGGTTTTCAGTCTTATGCTAATTCATTAGTATTTTTTAAATATTTCTAAAGAAAAAATAGAGACAAAATCATCTCAATCACTGGATAAGTTGTGCCTTTATTTCTATATATGCACATGTGTATTCATTCCTGTTTGATTTTGGATTAATTAAACTCATCTAATTGATGAGTAGCTGAAAAATGCGTGCCTCCCAAAGTTAATTTTATTCCATTCCTCTCCATCTCTGTCTACTACTCATTTAATATTTATCTTTCATGGCCAAAAGGCTTTGGAATTATATTCTTCTTTTAAGACATTTCAAATGCCTCCTCTTTTGTGAACTCTTTCCTGAACCTAATCTTGCCTTTCTCCGAAACACCACAATATTGCACCATATTGAGTTTGTGCTTATTCATATTTGTTTTTTCTCTCCATCCTTCTTTCCCCCCTTCCCTTTCTCCAGGCATTAGGTTATCACTTCAATGTGAGGATGTAGCAGAGTAGTTGGAGTGACTTGTAGGCTCAAGAACTGACAATATTATTTAAAGGTGGTGACTCAATAGATTTTTGAATTAAAGTATGGAACATCTTCATTCCATATACTATAAAATTAAAATCATGGTTAATCAAAGGTTAATCCCTTTTTATATGTTTATTTTTGAGTATTTTAAAACCACTGGTACATCCAAACCAACATAATGATTTTGTCTCCCAGTATTGCTGAATTAGAACCCAAAGGCCTCAGAAGTAAAAACAAATTCTTATTTTCTAATATAGCATAATAAATTAAAATGTAAGGCTAATGGGACCCAGAATAAATAAGATGACAGGTTTCCAACACTAGGATAGGGGAGGTAACTGATAACTTAGAGTCATTGGGTGGAAAGCAAAAGCATCTACATAGGAATAAAGTGAGTCCTCTTACTCTTTCCTTCCCTTCTCCTCCCTATCTTATCTAGACCAACCCTAGACCATAGTGTATCTGTATTACAGATTTGATTTTTATTGCCTTTACTTTATATATAACTGTTTGATTGATGTGACATTAAGCATAATAACACATTTCAGTGACATAAATTGTAGTATGGATAATATGTATGTATGTCGCTCCAGGTGATCTGTCTGCAAGAACTAGACTAATTTTAGGGAAATATCTAAGGCCATTTAAATATATATATATATAGTATTGATTTCAGAGAGGAAGGGAGAGGGAGAGAGAGATAGAAACATCAATTAGAGAGAATATTGATCGACTATCTCCTGCATGCCCCACACTGGGGATCGAGCCTGCAACCCAGGCATGTGCCCTGACCAGGAATCAAACCATGACCTCCTAGTTCAAAGGTAGATGCTCAACTACTGAGCCATGCTGGCCAGGCTCTAAGGCTATTTAAAACCATTAGGACTATTGACTTTGATGCAGGATAATAAATGCCTGTCTCAGTAGACACAAATTCTCTTGAATTTTTCATTCTACATTAGAAAACCCCAGTTTTCTAAGTCTTAATTTCCCAAACACCTTACAAATGTATTTAGTCTTTAGAACTGGTGCTTTTGTGTAAATAGAGATTTCACATCAGACAGACTTTCAAAGGCCTAGAATTCAGGACATACTTGAACTGATTTTGAGTAGCCTTTGTGTCTTTCCCTCTTTGGCAAGGGCTGCTGCGTATCCTCACTGGTGAATAGCCCCATCTATAAACAGGCAGGTTCCCACAGAGATGCCACGGCACATGTGTGTGTAAAGAACATTTGGTCAGTATTTGTTGGCTATTTGTGATTGACACATGTTTACATATAAATATATCAACATCAGTCTCTTAAGATGTACCATAATGAGTCTTTTTCATTGTTTTGAGTACCATGTCAGCTTTGTAACATATACAAATACCCTGTTTCTGATTTATCAGTGTGTGGAAGGAGATGGTGAGGGCAAAATTTAAGCTTTTTGCTCTTTTTTAGATTATGTCTGCTTATGCAAGCACCCAAACAGTATATAAAATGGTATATTTTCCTGGGACCAAGGAAACCTTTTTGCTTTTCTGCCTGAAATAAGCAAAGCAGTCAATGGCATTTAATGACATCATATAATTTGTAAGGGGAAAAAATAAAGAGAATAAATATGCATGCACCCAAAATGAGCAGTCCTCAGTAGTTTTCTGAGGGTGACCCTTTATGCAGTGGTTATAGCCTATCTTGTACGTGTGCTCTTCCCTGAAGTTAATGTGATAGAGACTATCTTCTCCTGGGCCAGCTCATTAGATAAAGCATTTTAAAGGTTGTGTTTTCTTTTCTTCTTACAGCCAAGGATTACTGCAAAGTAATATTTCCATATGAGGCACAGAATGATGATGAATTGACAATCAAAGAAGGAGATATAGTCACTCTCATCAATAAGGTAAACAAAGTTTCCCTCCTGCCTTCTAAACTGTGAACTGCTTTGAGGTATTGACTGGATAGGACAAGCTTTGTTTTTAGCCCTTGAAACTTGAGGTTTTCATGGTCCTGAACTCCTCAGGAAGACTCCTGTGTCTTTTCTCTGGCTCAGGCAAAGCCCGGTGTATCTAGGTGAATGAATGAATTTAAAAATCAACTAGATTCTGTTTGCCTGGGAGCCAGCTGTGGATTTGCATGGCTTGGCAGAAAATGTCTGTCCCACAAAGGCTAACCCAGAAGGTGGCCTGCATGGCTGGAGGGCCCAGACTGCACAGTGGCCCTAGCTGCAAAGCTCTGGGTCATGGTGTGTCCAAGGAGACACTTTCAAAAAGCAGGTCATGCCTCACAGGCAGAAAATACTTAAAGAATGTTTACTGTTCAGATCAAAGACAGGTAGCATGCCTGAGAGAATTTCACCTGCCTTGTTTGGGCTAAGAAGGTTGAACGATTTTATTATCATTATGGGCAGAGTCTTGTAAACATACTGAGAGCTATAAAATCTGTATGAAGTGACGCAGCTTAACAGGGCTTGGACCACGTACTGTTTATGCTTTCATGCAATGTTACTCACCAAGTAGATGGTTGAAAGATAAGTTATTTAAGCCTTTCCTCTGAAGTACAGGAATTTTATGATGGTCAATCACAATGAAAAACTGAACCATCTTTAGGATATATTGGTGGTTTTACTCTTATATGCAGGTGAGTGGCAGGGAACACATAATTCCCTTAGCACAGGCATCGTTGCTGTCTGCACTCAAGCAGGCCTGAGAGCACTGGCAGTCTAGAGGGGTGGAGGGTGCAGGGAGAGGGAAGAGAGAACAGGGGACATGCATGGGAAGTAGGCCCTGGGTCCACGGCCTCTGGCCATTACTGAGAGGAAGTGGACCAAGTTGTTTCCTGCTTCCCCCCCGATTTCCTACCCCAAGGGTGTCCAAAAAGTCATGTTTGATTTACCTTTATAATCAAGGAAGTTACCTTTAAGAAATGGATGTAGAAGTTGTGTGTTTAAGAGCCTGAGCCATGCCCTGACTGGGTGGCTCAGTTAGTTGGAACACTGTCCTGTACACCAAAAGGTTGTGGGTTCAATTCTGGATCAGGGCACATACAGGAAGCAACTGATCTCTCTCTCTCTCTCTCCCTCTCTCCCCCTCTCTCTGTCTCTCCCTCTTTCTTTTTCTCTTTCTCTTCCAGTCTCCCTTCCTCTGTCTTTAAAATAAAAAAAACCTATCCTTGGGTGAGGATTTAACAAAGAGCCTGAGCCAATAATGCCAGGCAACTATTGACACCAAAGTTTAAGTAGCTTGCCAAAGGTCAAATTATTTTAGGGAGAGAACTGGCCCCGTCACCCACTCCATGTGAAAGTGGTATGCTAGACAATGTTAAGGACAGGAACCTTTTGGGAATAGCAAACTATTCCCTGCTTTGATGATCACCCAAGAACTCGTCCATCTTTTTACCTATAAAATATCCTCCCCTAAACTTATTTCAATGCATCTCTGTTGGTGTTTGGTGTTTTCCATGGCAGGAGGAAATCAGAGGAGGGGAAATGCTGCCCTATTGTTCCTTTCTGCCAAGGAGGTCGAGTGGTTCTCTTTCTTTACCACCCTTCCTGTGGTCCCTAGGCTGTGTCTCCTCTGGGCTGCTTCTTACGCATGGGGCACTTCCTATTTTGAAACAGACCCTTAACCTAACATCCGGGATAGGGAAATTGTTAAGTGGGTGTAAGGCATAATACAAATACTTTGATAAATAGCATAAATACAGAAAAAGGGTGAGAGCACTTTCCCCTGTGATGGTAAAGCAAGCAGGGAATTCACTAATTGCCATTCTTGATAGTGGGGGTTGGGGGCTTATATTCCTATTTTTGTTTGAAGGGGGCAGCCTCATTTTAATTGAATTCCAGATGTATCAGCAATATTTAATAAGGTTTGGGGAGAAGGAAAAAACCCCATGGATAGTCCTTTATCTGAACACATCTATTCCTACCTTAACATATCCTATTCCAGTCCTTGTCATTTGATTACATATGAGAGCACATTCATCTCGATTGTTTCCTTCCTTCCTCCCGGCCTGAAATCCAGTCTGATAAAAAGAATCAGGTTTTTCTGAAGAGCTTAGTCAGAAAGGGACTCTCTCCTGGTCCCATTCACACAGGAGGGAGAAAGGAATGGGCACATGTGGAAGGCTGCTAGCAAGAGTGTCCGAAGCTTGTACCCAGTTTCCCTGGTTTCATAGCTTAATGTATTAGGAAGCAGTTTGGAAACTGTGAAGCAGCTTATAGATATCATTATTACATTTGCAGAACATGGCCTTGACCTCCTTGCCGTATACTTGGCCCTTCACCTGGCTTTCACACTGATCCTGCTCCTCAGGCCTAGAGTGTCCATGTCATTTTGACTCTTGCTCCCCCCGCCCCAGATCAGCAGCACCAGAACCTAGAGATTCTGCCTTCCTGCATCCCTGACACTTCCTGTCTGTGGCAGAGCCAGGCCCAGGCTGGATGGAGGCTGCTCCTCCCTGGGCCTCCTCCCTCCCCCAGCACCCTCCACAGCACCTGCTCTGGAGGAGAGCCCTGAGGTGGCCAAAGGTGGAGGGCTACTTCATCTCTAGCATCCAGCCCCTTCTTCTTATCATCTCATAGAACCCCCGTGCTCCAGTGAAAGTGTTTAGTAACTTTCCTTTTAAAAAAAATCCAACTCGATTATCCTGTACTCATTGGCCCAGTCTGTCTGGCCTCAGTCTGGCCTTTTAGCATTGGTATATGTCACTGTTTTACATGAACAAACTCTCCTGGGATGTTCCCATCTTGCTTGTGTGTCCTCCCTAACTTGACCCAGACCATGTTCCTGCTGCCTAGATGCCCTCTGTCTGCCCATTTAGCTGGTTGTTCAATAGCTGATGATACAGCAGTCTTAACTCATGCTGTATCATGTGCTCAGGCCCATTGCGAGCCCGTTGCTTTAAAAAGTCCTTTGCACTATATCATTTTGTTTTTATCATTATTTTATATGGTCTGTGGCATCAGGTCTCTTGACACATCCTGTGCTCCTCTAGGTTTTAACTTTTATTTCCATGAATGACCTAGAATTCCAGTTGGTTGAAAGCAGCATGCTAAACTGATAAGTACCACCTAGGCCACCAGTTCAGAAAAACTGGGCTTTGAATCCCAGCAACACCACTCCTGGCTGTGGGCCTTTGGGAATGTCACTTAACCCCTCTGAGCATCAGTTTTCTCATCTATAAAGCTGGCCTCACAGGGCTGCCATTAGGATTTACTAAGATGCTGGGTATAAAGTGCCTGTCACAGGGGAGGGGTTCACCAATGGGTGATACCTATAATCCTAGGAATTGTCATTTCAACTCCAGCTGCTCTTTCTCTGACCTAGAAACAGGAGTGAAAGGGCTCTTGTGTCTGGGCCTAGTTTGCTGCCGGGGCTGGAATGCCATGACATGAAGTAGGTAACAATGGTGAAAAATCTACCTGAAATAGTTCAGAATTCTCAACGGGTGAGATTTCAATAAGAATTTGGAGGAAACAAATGGGCCATAAATAATTTGCCTGCTGAAAGTGGGAGAAATGGAGTCTGAGTCTATCAAACCCTGCTGACTTTATAGAAAATTCTTAAATCTTCCTCTGAGTTAAGAAATCATTCGAGTTCATTTAGATGATTCTGTGCCATTGATATTGTAAAGTGAACAGCTTCACCATTTGTTCAACATGCATTTGGATATGCATCTTTATTGTACATACTAGAGGCGTGATGCATGAAATTTGTGCAAGAGTAGGCCTTCGCAGCCGCTGCCTGGATCCGTCCCTCGCAGCCGCAGCTGCAGCCTGGGCTTCGTCCAGAAGGACATCCGGTCCAATTAGCATATGCTTTTATTATTATAGATAAGTTGAAATGAAAGACCTGAATTGCTGCTCTCTGAATCGATTGCTTTTGCTCTAAAGGTTCTCAATTTACCCCAAATTCCATCGTATTTTCCTTTCATAGTCAGTTAAGGTGGTTGCCCATTGCCTTGTTTTTCTGTGTTGTGGCTGGTGTCACAGGGCAGGTTCTGTGCTAATTTTTAGCCCTGTAGCTTTCTAGAAAATGAGTCAGACACCTTCAGTAGAAGTGCCCATAAGCCCTCTGTGATTCCTGCAATAATGTGCAAAGACTGGGACTATTTGTGTGTGTCCCTGGAAACTAGGATGAAATGTGGCAACTCAAATGGTTTGTTTTTTAGTTTATTTATAAAGAATTCTTGTGGATTTGGGAACATTTCCACTTGTGAAGAACACACCTGTGTTTAGCTTTTATTTCCAGTCACTCAAAAATAGCTCCTTAGTCTGTGTTCCTGCCGCCCCCATCCCTGCCTTCCTGATTGTGCCTAGAGTGTGGCTGAAAGGATTCAGAAGTCTCTGGGTCTGTTTCCAACCAGAGAAGCTCCCTGGAGAAGGTCTGAGAGTAGCCTGGCAGGGTCAGGCCGGGCCCAGCTGTGACAATGGCCACCACTGAAGGGTGCTCCTTGCCCTGGCCACTGCCGCCTAGGGCGGAGTGAGCCCAGCTGTGGAGAGGGACAGTGTTTTGCCCTTGGCCTACAGCCTCATGGCCTCAGAGTGATGGTCTTTTCCTCCCAGCTACTTCCCTCTCCAGTCTGGGAGGAAGGGCTTCCCATGTGACCTGTTTGTAAATAAGGATCTTTAGCTATTTCTTATAAAAAGGATCCCCTCTGTAGCTGTGTCTTTGATCTTTACTAAAGCAGACACAACTCGTTTCTTCATGGGTATACGCCTACTTAACAGCATCAAAGTCAACACTAAGAAGGATAATTTTATTGGCTGAAATCATGGAGCAGTGGAGTTGGAGGGAAGGGGAAAGAGTGTTGATGTTTGGGGTGATAGATGCACCCCAAAGAAAGAGGGAACCCTGAGGATTAGAAAGAGGTAGAAGTATAAGGGAACTGCCACACAAAAAACAAACTGGGAGTTTCACCTTTGCCTAGGGATGTATCAAACCAGGGAGTCCAAATGTTTGGAGTTAGCCCTGTGGTGAGGGCAGAGTTAGGACTGAGTACTAATTACCCCAGCTTCCTCTATCTCTACCTCAATGTGTTTTTCTCCCTTCTTTCCCAGACAGCAGTTGAGCATTTAACTTAATAATGGCTCAATCTGCCCAGCAGTGTGACTCAGGGGTTGAGCGTCAATTGTTTTTCTGTCATCAATGTTTCTATCTCTTTTCTCCCTCTCCCTTCCTCTCTGAAACCAATTAAAAAATATTTAAAAAATAACAATGGCTCAATCTACCTGCACGACTGCAAGTTCCCAGTGCAGGACCCTCTGGGCCACTGGCAGCAAAAGACCAGGACCCTTCACCACCACTCCTTTTTCCTCCTGAGTTTCTGCCCAGCTCAGCCTCACAGCAGCTCTGGGAGTTAGGTGTCATCATGGGTGTTCTGTCCAGATTACAAAGGAGAAACAGCGGCCCAGATGTGAAAGTGACTTTCCCAAGGTTCTCACAGCAAGTCAGTGACAGAGCCAGGGCGAAGGTGTCTCCTGACCCTGAACTTGGAACTTGGGAGCTGGGCAGGGCAGGGAGGTACTGTCCAAACTTCCGGGGGTGGGGGTGGGGGGGGTGGCGGGAGATGGGCAGTCAGATGCTTGTGGTAGGAAAGGCTCAGTCACTCCTGAGGCGACTTGTGTACTCATTGAGTCACCCATTGTTTCTAAATATCTAGGGCAAGGGCCTGTGGGATTTTCTTTCTAAATTAATGACATGAACACTATTTTATCAGGAAAACAGTATCGCCATGCCATTACCCCATCCATTTGTTTCTGATGCTTGCATTTTGGTGTCCACATTTCTGATCTCTTAGGGTCAGGATCAGCCATGACTTTCTGATTCCATTGTCACCACTACATAAATGAGATGGTAGTCAGTGCAGAGGAAATGATGAGCTCAGCTCAGGGCTAATGTTGGTTCTTTTTATGCCTGAAACCCTCTCATTCTATTTCTTTCTTCTGCTTTCTTCCCATGCCCAGTGTAGTTTGCCTTCCTCTTTCCTTCTGAGCCCATGTGCCACTGAGTTTTCTGCTTGCTTTTACCATTTTTTTTAAAGGCAGGAATCCTAAGCTCCTTCCTAAGTTATTCTGTGATTATATGTTCTATTGTTTGTTCTAATGTTTATTTTCCCCTCCTAC
Organism: Myotis lucifugus; assembly: GCF_000147115.1. Classification (NCBI taxonomy): domain Eukaryota; kingdom Metazoa; phylum Chordata; class Mammalia; order Chiroptera; family Vespertilionidae; genus Myotis; species Myotis lucifugus. Next base: position 1,172,859 of record NW_005871097.1, read on the forward strand.
TTCCCACCTATTCATTCATTTATTGAAACATTTATTCATGAGAAAAATGTTTTCAGACTTTTTTGCTTCCCACCCCACAGGAAGTAAGAATGTTTCTTCAAAGAGAGGGGTCTTTAGGAATCTCAAGAAAGGCTCTCAGCTTTGTATAAGAGAGCCGATCAGCTAAATAGATTGCTAGCCTTGACCCTTTCTCTCTCAACTGCCCAAGCTTTTAGCAGAGCTCAAATGCTGGAATTAAATGTGGTTTCAAGGGTGGAGGAGTAAATTAGCAGGTGCCACCCTGCAAATGATGACACCCTGACAGACCCATTAGAAGGATAAGTTTTATGAGGGAATGAATAAGTGAAGCATAGGTCTGGGGTCATTTGGGTTTATACACACTTGAAAAATATCAGTGTTCAGCAAATGAGTCATTTATGTCATAGGATGTATTTCTTACAATATGGTCTGTCTTATTAGACTGCATGTGTCCTTTCTCAAGATGGAAGTCACAGCATATCTCCTCTTAGGAGCATTAGCAATCCCAAGGAATACAGTTTGCTGGTTTGTCTTCCTCTTTCAAGTCACCAGGCCAGTGGAACGATTGAGAAGAATCCTCACACCATAGTGTATTTGATCAATACTTCCTCAATGAGCTTGTGTATCCTCCCAAACACATGGTTTTAAATTAGGTGAGGATGGGAAACGTAGGACTTGAGATAGGAGAAAACTTCTCTTTACTTTACCAGTAGACAGTAAAAACAGTGCCAGCCCCAAATTTCGATGGTGATGATTATAGATTTTTCAGATAGATGAGTTACAGTTGCTGCAAATTCCCAGTTTCATGAGCCACCACAAATTATATAAAGCTGTCAAAAGGGACCCTGTATTTGTTCATCCTAATTGTCATCTCTTTCCAGAGTGCTGTGCTTTAGTGGCAGGACATCAGTAAGCCTTGTAACAGCATCTTTTTTCCTGCCACACACAGAAAAATCTGCAGGTGCCATACAAAATTAGAGAAGTTTTCTTTTTTTCTGTTTTCTATTTCTAGCCTTTCTATTTGTATTACTCTGAGGGGGCTGTTGTGAGGATTAAATGAGATAGTGTGGCTTTAGAAATGTAAAAGTCAACTGATAGTTATTGCTATGATAAATTATTGTAGGAAGAAGAACAGACAAATGTTCAGTGACTGGAAGTTCTCTCTTGGTACTTGAACTGTCCTGAAATTAAGGCCAGTACTTTCTCTGAACTTCCTCTTCATTATTTAACTTCTATTAGGATTAAAGTAATTTATTATAGTTGTATAGTCCCGGTCTTATTAAAGTGTCTCAAAGTTTTTACATTCATATTTGCATTTTATTAAAATACAGTTTCTGAGATGGCAAGTGGCGTGGGATGCACTTTTAAGTAATACTTTAAAATTATAGAAATAATACTTACTCTTGAAGAAAAAATTAGAACAAAACAGATAAATACAGATAAAAAGTCTAAGTCACCTGTGACCTCACCACCTTCAGATACCTCTCTAAATATTCGAAATATTCGAGCTATATTCTTCCAGACTTTTTACACACACACATACACACACACACACACACACACACACCACCCACTTCAAAATAAAATATGATCATATCATGCACTATTTATTAACCCTCTTTATCCAAAATATATCATGCTTATGTTTGGCCACATGGTTAAATGCTTCATTAGCATCCTAATGTATGAAATAGCACAATCCTCTTATATTTAGCCTGTTTCTGTTTTTTTCCTATTTTAGACAATGTTGCATCTAGTCACCATCTTGTTTATAAATCCTCGTGCATGTTAATTATTTTTGCCAACTTCTATTACTTGTGTAACCTTGAGCAAGTTGCTCAATCTCTCGGTGCCTCAGTTTTCACATCTGTGAAATGGGGATGATGACAGTACCTACCTCCTGGTGTTGTAAAGATTAAACAAGTTAAAGTAGATAAAGCACTTAGAATGCCTGTCTCATAGTAACTGCTGTCTAATTGTTAGCAGTTATTATTTCCTGATGATAAGTTGCTAAATGTAATGCTGCCCCAGTGCTTTTTAAAGGCATTTAAATGATGTTATGAACGATTGTGACAATTTAGTCTCCCCACAGAAGTATATGCAGTTATATTCTCCTGTCCTTGTCATCCCTGCATATTGTCATTTTTTCTAATCTCTGCTAATTTGATAGGTAGTCACATTTTTTCTTTCCTTTTTTTATTGTTGACAGTATTACAGATGTCTGTTTTCCCTCTTTCTGCTCCCTCCACCCAACCCCCATCCCAACCTAGACTTTCACCACACTATTGTCTGTGTCCATGGGTTATGCATATATGTTCTTTGGTTAATCTCTTCCCATCCCCTGGTGTCCATACTTTTAAAAAATTGATTACTCAACTTGAAAGTTTCCAATAGATTTTTATAAAAATACCTTATATTCATGACATCCAGTGGTTCTACAGTTCCTCATGTTGTGGTGACCCACAACCATAAAATTATTTTCATTGCTACTTCATAACTGTAATTTTGCTACTGTTATGAATCATAATGTAAATATCTGATATGCTATATGTGTTTTCTGATGGTCGCGACCCACAGGTTGAGAACCCCTGCTGGATTAAACTATCATCTTTCACATTTGAAATATTTTTTCATAATTTATGATTCATGGAGACATTTAAGAAAAAATGCCATTAAAAATAAATACCCTTTAGACTTAAATTTCCCCTGTTTTATAGTTAACTGTATAGTACAGTAAAATTCATCCTTTTAAGAATAGTTTTACTTAAGGCTTTTATATTGTAGCCCTAGTTGGAAAGGGCAGTTGGCTATTAAATGCATTCCTTTTCTGCCTTCCTTAGGGCTTTCAGAGGTTCTATTTAAAGCTTCTGTCCTTACAGTATTTTTTTATAGTGGCATTCAGAGAGCCTCTGAGGTCTTGCATGGATGTTGCATAATAATCCTCATATCCTAGACCAGGGCTTGGCAAACCTTTTCTGTAAAGAGCCAGAGAGTAAATATTTTAGGCTTCATGGGTCATACAGTCTGTTGCAACTATGCAAAAGCAGTTATAGATGTAAATGAATGGACATGGCTGAGTTCCAATAAAACTTTATTTATAGACATTCAGATTTGAATTTAGTATAATTTTCACATTTCTTGAGATATTATTCTTTTGATTTTTCATAACCATTTAAAAATGTAAAAACTATTCTTAGCTTGTAGGCTGTACAGAAATAGATAGCAGGCCAGATTTAGCCCAAGGTCTTTACCTTGCTGGCCCCTGAAATAGAATGTCTAGAAACAGACCCATAGAAATACAGCCAATAGATTTTCAACGAAGGTGCAAAGAAAACAGGGAAGAAAGGATAACCTTTTCAAAAATTGGTTTTGGTGCAATTGGGTATCCATAGGCAAAAAAAGTGAACCCTTACCTAAACCTAACACATGATACAAAATTTAATGCAAAATGAACCATAGATCTACATGTAAAACATAACATAGAACAGTGGTTCTCAACCTTCCTAATGCTGCGACCCTTGAATACAGTTCCTCATGTTGTGGTGACCCCTAACCATAAAATTATTTTCGTTGCTACTTCATATCTGTAATTTTGCTACTGTTATGAATCGTAATGTAAATATCTGATATGCAGGATGTATTTTCATTGTTGCAAATTGAACATAATTAAAGCATAGTGATTAATCACAAAAACAAAATGTAATTATATATGTGTTTTCCGATGGTCTTAGGCGACCCCTGTGAAAGGGTCGTTCGACCCCCAAAGGGGTCGTGACCCACAGGTTGGCGACCCACAGGTTGAGAACCGCTGACATAGACAGTTATTTATGAACACATAGGAGGAGAGAGTTGTTAAACATGACACCAAAAGCACAACCTATGAAAGAAAGTACTACTAATTTGGATTTTAGCAAAATTAAGGACTTTTGCTCTGCAAAGATACTTAATGTTGTTGATCGGTCTGTTTTTCTTACAAGGCCATCTGAGCCCTAGTATTTAGTAAATAATTGCCTGACATGTAATTGCATGAATTTCAAGGACCTTGGTTTTGTTCTGAGCCTTCCTGGGAATTTCCTGTGGAATATGAGACCATGAATCTCCCATATCAGCACCTTTTCCTGCCCCCCTACCCCTTGCCCCTGTGCCCCTTCTCTCACCAGATAGCAAACAAATGCAGCTATGCTTCATCAGTCAGGCCTGAACCCTGTTGAGCAGTCTGAGGGCCTGGATTTAACCTGGGGATTGTATTTTTTTAACTGCACCAGCCTAGAAATTAAATTTGCTGAGTATAGAGAAAAAGACTCTAAACAAATTTTTATGCCAGGGAATAAGTTTTCGTAATAGAAACATTTAAATATAGATGTGTCTGGTAAAGAATAGAGATAGAAGGTAGTAATTTAGGAATTTACCAATAGCAGCTGCAGCTTGGATGTTTTTGACCTTCATAATGATCATGACTATGCCCTTCACTTGTTATTCCTTTGCTGTGCTTACCTGTGAAATTAAGATACTCCCCTTACCCTCACCCTCACCCTCACCCTCACTACTTTCTTTGTGTCTCTTAGAGGTGGTGCAGGAGCCAAGAAAGTCTGTTAAAAGTAATGAAAGATGCTTTATAATTTCCAGTGTCTTTGTCAATGAAGCAAAATAATTTTTTTATTATATCTACTATCCCTTTAATGGAAGAAAAACATGTATTTGGATACAGTATCAATACAATTCTCTAAACATAAATGAAAATGAAAATTTAGCCATAGGATGTACATCCTTGAGCGGTAAACTGTGAGCTGAAGGTGCCATTACAAATAGTTTTTAAAATTTAACATTAAGTGGTCACCTGAATGTAAATAACCTAACAAGTAAAAAATGAGAAGTTTCTCTGAAAACATTGTTCCATGACTTCATATAATTGATTATGTTTAAATGGACAAAAATGTAAAAGTGCTGCCTTAATGATTTGCATTTTGTGTATGATTTGTTCCCATGCTCTCATATGTTATTGTCTCTTGTCATGCTTAAGCCAGATTATAAATACACAGGAAAGGCCCTCTCTACAAACACTTCCTTTTCTCATGCTTACTGATTTTTGAAGTGATTTAATGGGGGTAGAAAGTCTTTCATTCTATTATTATAAAAAGTCTAGAAGCAAAAACATTTCCTGAGACTTAAGATTGTTTAAGCTGCAAATGAGATAATGAAATGAGTAAGCATTCTTATCTATTGTTGTCTACAAACTATATGGCCATGTCCCACAATTCCAGGAGATGCCCAATATGAATGGTGAACTTGGAGTTGAGCTAATATGGCAATATCTGTTGGGTGCTGTTCTCTGAAGAGGCTCCAGATAGAAACATCTTTTTTTGAGCAGGAAACAGTATGAGCACTGAGGCCTTTTGAGACATCTGGTCTGTGTGGTCTGTTAAAATCCATTCAGGCCTTCCTGATTCCTGCCTGTCTGCCTCTCCTAACATCTGTGGAAGAAAGCTCTGTTCTCTTTCTGGGGCCTGAAATTTGGTTTCAGTTTTTTTTTCCTTATTTCTTCGTTAGTGACATTTGGACTCAAAGGTTACTCCTGTAGCATTTCCCAACCCAGGGGTGGGCAAACTTTTTGACTCGAGGGCCACAATGGGTTCTTAAACTGGACGGGAGGGCCGGAACAAAAGCATGGATGGAGTGTTTGTGTGAACTAATATAAATTCAAAGTAAACATCATTACATAAAAGGGTACGTTTTTTTTTGTTTGTTTGTTTTTGTTTTATTCATTTCAAACGGGCGGATCCGGCCCGCGGGCCGTAGTTTGCCCACGGCTGTCCCAACCCATGTGCTAGGAGTGGGTTATAGGAGTGTAGGACAGTGATCCCCTCAGCTCTTCAGGGTGGATGGGAAGGGCCTTAGGTGGTTGGATTCTCCCTCTGGGCTGATGACCTCTAACAGTGTTTGGCCTTCAGCAGTATGTCATCAAAATATTATCATTTTATATGTGTGCCATTATCTAAAAAGGATTGGGAGGCACTGATTTACTGTACATATTTAACTTTTCCATATAAAGATGTTTAACAATGACTACTTTCCTTAGGGAATTGTTCACCTTCCTTGTTAGAGAAGGGTACATATGACTAGTAAAGGAAACTCCAGGATAATTAAAAACCTCTGCATGTATCTTCATTTCAGAAATTCTTTCTCTAGGACATCTTTTGGGAATTAGACCTTGAAATAGCTCAGACTTTTAAAGATAGAGTTTAAAGTCCTATTATATCTAGGACAAAATAAATTCATTCTAATTAAAGAAACGATTTTTTTAAGTGAAACCATAACTTCTGGTTATGGCTATGATGGAGTAAAGTTTATTAGACTTACCTGCCTGCCATGGACAACTTTAAAATCGGACAAAATACATCAAGCAGTTGTTTTTAGGCATTGGACAATACTCAGTACAGGGATGTGATCCTTGAGAGTGGAGAAGCATAAAGTGAGCTCCACATCAACCTTGTTTTTTGCCTGGGGGTACTTTTAAATTTGTAGCACAGAGCAGTAGAGCCCAAACAGAGAGCAGAAGACAAAGTGGATAGAGGAAATAAATTGTAATTCAGGGCTACCAAGGTACCTGGAATTTTCAGGGTGGGAATTGCAAAGTAGCAAGCTGTACACAGAAAGAACTCCAGACGTCTGTTTATAGTTGTCCTTTGAATCTTTGACCAAATGTTAAGCTACATATCAATAGGGCAAGACTCCACCAGGCCTGGCAGAAAATAAGTTCAGTGATTGGGGGTGAGCTGTGATGTGAGTGGCTATCTCGGACGTCACCAGTGATGGGAGAGATTGGAGTTCTGTCCAAGCAGGATAGGAAAACCTTGCTGAAAATGCCTGGTATTCAACTGGGAACCAAGAAAGGGCAGCCATAGGAATAGCACTCCACTAGACCTATCCTAACAAAGTCTAAAACCAAGCCTTGATAAGTGAAGCTGATCTGCAAGTAACTTGCCCACCATAACAAAACTCAACACTCTTGCAAGGAAGGCACTAAAATCCAGTCTATCAACAATATAGCATACACAGTTGTTAAAGAATATACAATAACTAATTATTAGATGTATGAAGAAGCAGGAAAATGCAAGGGATAATATGAGTAGCTTATAAAAGACATGAGAGCATTTCTGAATACAAATGATCCTCAACTTATGAAATTATATCCTGATAAAACCATTATGACTTAAAAATGTCTTAAGTTGAAAATGCATTTAATATACCTAACCTATGGAACATCATAGCTTAGATTAGCCTACCTTATCCATGCTCAGACCAATTATATTCCTCTACATTTGGGGAAAATCACCTAACACAATGACTACACTGTACAGTATTGGTTGTTCATCCTCATGATCACATGGCTGACTGGGAGCTGCAGCTCTACTGCAGCCCAGCATCACAAGAGAGTATCATACCACATATCGCTAGCCTAGGAAAAGGTCAAAATTTCAAGTATGTTTTCTACTGAATGCATATCGGTTTTGCACCATTGTAAAGTAAAAAAATCTTAAGTTGAATCATCAAAAGTCAGGGATCGTTTGTACAGTTTTTACACATCAATATTTTTCAGTTAATATTGGCCAAAGGAAAGCTTGATTACTGATTTTTGTGTGTTACTCATCGATTTCTTTTGTTACCAGTTTTACAATATGGTAACCTTTGACCTTCATAATGATCATGGCTATGCCCTTCACCTGTTATTCCTTTGTTATTCCTATTGTAAAATGAAAAAATCGGAAACTACTGTAGCAAAACTTGTAGCAAAACTTGTATGTTATTGCCCAACAAAAAGTCAGGATTTTTTTTTACAAGTAGATGAACTCTTTGAGGTCATAACTTGCCAGTATCACAAAACAGTTAATGACTGCCTAAGCCTCCATGATCCAAGGATGTTGACATTTGGACTGTAACATATTCTTGAGTGGGCTTATCCCTGGGACAGTCTCCTCGGCTTCCCTCATTAATTGTGGTCTGCCAAGCATTTTTGCTGACACTGAGATAGACCGTAGCTTTCTTTTTCTCCCTGTTACCTCATAAACTGTGTACTGATGAGCCGCTTTAGTAACCGACTTATGGGGATGCTGGAAATTCTGAGTAGAAATCCCAGCCAAGCAGAATAATTGCATCTCTTGGGGAGATGTTAACAAGCAAAGGCAGAGCTGAGTGCTCCTGGGTTCTGGCTTCCATGGAGCTTTCTCTCAACAGCCCCCCTGAAGCTCCGTGCAGAAGGCGTTCATTAGTAAATATTAAACATCGCTTTCCGTGTTGCTGGTGGGATGCTGAGGGTGTGAGACCCCCTCTGGGCACTCCACGACTCACTTAACAGCCATACCAAAATCATACAACACTTACTTTCTCCATGAATGATAGAAACATCAACGATGAGAGAGAATAATTGATTGGCTGCCTCCTACACGCCCCCTACTAGAGATCAAGCCTGCAACTTGGGCATGTGCCCTGACCAGGAATCAAACCAGTGACCTTTTTGGTGCATGGGATGACAAGCCACTGAGCCACACCAGCCAGAACTCTAAGCACCAATTCTTGAATATTTTGTTCTGTGACCCAATTCCCACTGTCTTCCCTTTCCTCATACTTGGTGATCTTGCCCTTGACCCTTCTCATCATCTCAGTTCTTGCCCTCATTCTTTCCTTCCAGGCTGCCCAGCTTCTCAGGGTCCCACTTGTTTTGAAATCCAGCCTAGCACTCTTGTCGGTGTTTCTGTGCCATATCGATTCACTGTGTCTGCATCTTCCACTAGGCTCTGAGCTTGGAAGTCCCATGAGGATACAATAATTTTTTTTACCCTTGAATTCCTCTCCTGTCCTGCATATTTCACATCCTCAGTAAATAAATTGAATTTGCTGTTCTTTTACATTACGGGAAGCACAGCCCTTGTACTAATAATTCTCTCTTCATCTCTGCCATCAAAGGCTAGTTATTTTGTCTGGTTTGTTGAGGGGGACTTATTTTCACTTCTCATTTTGCTATCAAAATTGTTTCTGTTTCCTTTAAATTAGCTTCTTTTGCTAGAAAAATAATGCCTTGGTTCTCTGTAAGTCTCCATCCCACTGCCGGCACCTTGACCTGCAGCTGCTTTCTGTCCTGCAGCAGGCTCCCATTTTCACTTTTCTTTGTATTCTAAGTCACATTGGAAATTTTCTTTTTTTAAAATATATTTTTATTGATTTCAGAGAGGAAGGGAAAGGGAGAGAGAGATAGAAACATCAATGATGAGAGAGAATCATTCATTGGCTGCCTCCTGCATGCCCCACACTGGGGATCCTGACTGCAACCGGGCATATACACTAATCTGGAGTTGAACCATGACCTCCTGCTTCATAGGTCGATACTCAACCACTCACTTTTCTTTTTTTAATGTACTTATCTCATCCACGAGCCTTGTGTTTGTTCTTATACTAATCAGAACAAGTAGATTGTGTTCTGTCTTGTTCTTTCCCTCTCTTACCTTGAATTACACAATAATTAGCACTGTTAGTGCTTTCTCTAAAAAGCAAAGTATAGATGAGCCATTCACCATTGATGGGAGATATAATAACTATAATATGAGATGCACTGTTTTCCCCTGTAGGCATGCATCAGTACTAAAGTTATTCTGAATATGCTTTTGCTTATTACAATTTCATTATTTTCTCTCACATACAAAGCAAAAGGCTTCATTACAGTGGTTCTTGGGTTACTGCTTGCATAAGGCTAAGGTAAAGCATGGATTTGCACCATTCAGAAAGTTTGAAAAAAAGCCTTTTTAAAAAAGTAAATATATTGGGGTTTCAATTTATATAGGCTTCAAGTATACAATTCTATGATACATTATCTGTATATTACATTGTGTGTTTACCCACCCAAAGTCAAATCACCTTTAAAAAGAAATGTAGCAGCCCAGCTGGTGTGCTCAGTGGTTGAGTGTCGACCTATAAACCAGGAGGTCATGGTTCGCTTCCCAATCAGGGCACATGCCTGGGTTATGGGCTGAATCCCCAGTAGGAGGCAGCTTATCAATGATTCTCAATCATTGCTGTTTCTCTCTCTCTCTCTCTCTCTCTCTCTCTCTCTCACTCTCCCCTTTCTTCTCTGTGATTTATATATATATAAATACATAAATTTTTCCCATATATATATATATATATATATATGGAAATGTAGTACTACACAATATTTGAGTGACTTTTGTGGGCATAATTCTCTTATCAAATGATCAGAAATGATTGTGAAGGGAAGTCCAGTCCTCACGTAAGCAAACCCTTCACACATGAAAAGATTTAAGATTTTTTGAAAAGCTATTAATGATTCTCTACTCTTTGGTACCAGATCTTTTGGTTAATACCGGTTTACCAAAAAGGACCTTGTATAATATTGTGTGTCTGTCTTTCATGTAAATCTCTAAACTCCCTGGGTTTAATGTTCTCTGCATGTTTAATGTTCAGTGCCTACAGAGCAACCTAAGCATATTTTGCATTTAATAGCTATCTGTTGAATTGAATATCATGAAGTGCAAATTAAAATAGAGTGTTAGAGAAAAGATAAAGCATTCATCATAGTCACCTTCCTAAAGGTCAGTTTCAAGTGGGTTTTGAAGATGAGAAGGACTTGTCCAGAGAAAAAGGAGGAAAAAATGTACCAGGCATTTCCTCAGATGCAGATCCTAATAACTAAAACAATTTCTAACACTTAATTGTAAACAAATTCCAGCCCCATAAACTTTTCTGATATTGTTCATGACAACATCTCAGGGTTAGAAGAGCCTCAGAAGCCATCATCACATCCTGCCACCACCACCCCTGTTCATGAATCCCTTCTTTGGGGACTGATGCTAAATCGTTTAGGGCAGTGGTCGGCAAACTCATTAGTCAACAGAGCCAAATATCAACAGTACTTCTTCAAAATAGACTCTCCCAGGCCGAAAACTGACTTCTGCGCATGGGCCACGAAGTTTCAATTGCACTGTATGCGCGCCCGCACGTGGTATTTTGTGGAAGAGCCACACTCAAGGGGCCAAAGAGCTGCATGTGGCTCGCGAGCCGCAGTTTGCCGACCACGGGTTTAGGGGATGTGATGAAGTCAGGACCAGAATACTTACCTGGACTTCTCATCGTCATTTTCCAAGGAAGATAAGCATGCTCTCATGTTGGAAGTCTTTTGAATCTTGTATTGTTCTGGGTAAATCTGAACTTGATTGCTTCAAGTGTCTCTTTTGTGGTGTTGGTTGGGACTGGTATTTGGTCTGTGATTAAGGACCCATTTCTAAAACCCATATTCTCTTCTGAAAGTTCAGTTTACCCTTGTAACAGAAGACATTGGGGGAAGGGATGCTGGTGATCACTTCTCGCCTGAGGTGGGCCTTATGTTAACTTGTGTAGAATCATCATGAGTTAAGCTATGCAGAGGCTATCTTGTCCTGCAGCAATCCAAGTATTAAACAGCAAGAGATCACAGAACTCAGGATTATAAAGAGTCTTCATTGATTCCACAAATATTTATTCTATCTGGCATTGTGAAATGGACTGGGGGTATAATGGTGAAAAGTGACATGTGTTCCTCACCTTGCTGGAATGTATGATCTAGCAAGGCACAAGTGAGTTACATAAGCCATGGACCTCCAGGACCCAACAGCCAAGTCCTAGGCCAGCTGCACATCTGCCACTTGAGCCCTCCTGGCCCCGGTATTGTGGAGGACCATGAGTAGGTCTCTCCATGAGCCCTGAGCATGATTTCCTCACTTTCTTGAGCATTCGCTGCTTCAGATGTAACTTTAAAAGTCCTCCGTGTTCCTAGTATTTTTTTGAAAGCCTTTATTCATTTTGGACTTTAGCTGGAAGTTGTTGATACAGTCTGAGGATCAGATTTTTCCTGAAGGATGCACGCTTGACAGTGGTGTGTGTATTGTATGTACACAGGGCAGGAAGAAATGCCCAAGTGAGGAGATTTACAGCAGGCCAGGTGAGCCTTGAATTGAAGTGGTAGAAGTGGAATTGGACCCAGAAGACAAATGTGAGATAGGTTATAAAACTAGAACAAATCAGATGTCCAACCAATTGGATATGGAGGAAAATAGAAGTGATTCTGTGGCATAAGGAGAACCATGAGGCCATTAGGCTCAGGATGGAAGTTTGGCAAAGGCCGGCTCTTGTTCTCTCCCTAGCACCTGGCACAGAATAGGCACTCAATAAGTGTTTGACAAGTGAATGAACAGAATAGGGATTACTCAAGGGGAAGCAGGTTTGATCTGGAAGATAAATAGATTTACTCATTAATTTAGTAAGCAAACAATGAATTTTGTAAGGTGGAAGAAAGGCTTTTCATGTTGACAACTGTGTCTCATCAACATTGAAAGGAGAAGGTGAAGGACAGCAGTACATTAATGAGCTTGTGGAAAGTATAATTTTTCTTATGCTTGGCTGCCTGTCGGAAAGCCCTCTTTAATTTCGACACACTTTGCGACCAGCTAATCAAAGAGGATCTTTGTGCATGTCATGTTTTCTAAAGCACGTTTGCAGTTAATGAAATATTTTTATTTCAGTAAAATTAAAATGAAGAAAACCCATATCTTCCAAAATATTTAAAGGGGGAAAAAAGATCTTTTTGATTCAGGGCATCTGCAAGCAGCAGTGGGTTTTGAGTCCCAGCCAGAAGCTCTAGCACACTTAAGCTTTTGTTCTCCCATCTGACTTTGGGGTTTGCGCTGACTTTGTCTTAGTAACCATTGTTGCATAGATAGTGCCTCAAGGAAAGGGCCTCTGTTCTCTCTAAAAGGGATGTCAGATCTGTCTGGAACATGCTTGCCCCATTTCTCATTCTCTGCTCTTCTGTTTCCTAGGATTGCATCGATGTAGGCTGGTGGGAAGGAGAGCTCAACGGCAGACGAGGAGTGTTCCCTGATAACTTCGTGAAGTTGCTTCCACCTGACTTTGAAAAGGAGGGGAATGTAAGTCTTCGTGGCTTTGATCTCGGTTTCCTCATCTGTTGGCTGGAAACAGTGATCCCTATTATAGGCTTGTTGCATGAATAAATAATATAATGTATGTAAAGCACTGGGTATAATACCTGCACATTTAAGCACCCAAATAAATGTCAAGAATCCTTGGGGGCTCCATTTGGTAAGTGGACTGCCAGTGTTCATGTAGCAGGTCCTTGGGGGTGTTGAAGTGGCTAATATTGTGGAAGTGGCTGGAAAACACATTGTGAAACTAAGGCTGCAGAGTGAGGCCTGCTAATCTCATGTGTGTATATATGCACATATATGGACATGTATACACACATCTATATATATATACAGCTCTGATCTGTGGTTTCTTTCTTTGTGGAGTCCTGTTATATGATGCTGTTGTTTAAACGAGCCAGTCCATCTTTGTTTGCCTCACTTCAGGTGTATTGTTTCTCTGCTGACCATGTAACAAGAAATATTAAAAAGTTAGAAGCACTTTACATTATAAGGGGTCAGCGATTTGGTCTTACTCATCCTGTTCTGCACCTCAGGGCTCTTTGCTCAGGCTTTCTACATGACTTCTTTTTGGCCGAGGCCCCTCTTCATGCCCCTGAGGGCTCTGTTACTGGACCATGAACTTGACTTGACCCATCACGATTCCCATGGAGCTGAGGTTTGAAAAGGATAGCTACAGTGCTGGAGGATTCGTTACCAAGGATACTAAACAGCATTGATGGTGTAGGTGCAGCTTATATGAATGGATATAATTGTTCAAGAAGCTAGATGGTGTCAATGCTCACCGAGATTATGCCCTGCAGATTGTTAGAATGGTTTCAAGCCTAGGGCCACACCCTTTAGGCTTTTTCTAGCTTACTTTCTTTTATTGTTTAGCTGAAGGATGTTCTATTCCACACCTATTATTCTCTCTTGGAATTAAGTTTGGGGTCCAGAGAATCTAGATTCTGCTTTCTAGTGTTTTCTGGATACTTGATACTTATTGCTGGTCCATGGACCACACTTGATCAGCATTACCAGTAGCTTTTTAGAAATACTCAGACCACACCCTAGACCTGGTACATCAGAACCTGCATTTTAACAAGATCCTTAGGTGATCTGTTTGCAAATTAGTGTTGGAAGTGCTGGTATAGGAGCAGGTATCTGTTTAAGTGATAACAGCCCCACTTTCTAGTTCCCAACCATATTTTAGGAGAGGGATAAATTCACAGAACAGGGAAGAGCTCACCATTCTGTAAAGAAATTTTCCATCAAGCAAACTCACTTGAGCCTTTTTTACTGATGACAGTTTATCACAGTGGTGGGTATCAGTTGACAGAATCATCCCTGAAAAAAACAGATGCTAACACTTAGTCACAACTAGATAGTAAATGTTTTGAAACAATAAGACACAGAAATGAAGTTTGGCAAACATTTATAGAGTATAGTGGTTGTGACTCTAGACCAGCCGTGGGCAAACTACAGCCCGCGGGCCAGATCCGGCCCGTTTGAAATGAATAAAACTAAAAAAAAAAAAAAAAGACCGTACCCTTTTATGTAATGATGTTTACTTTGAATTTATATTAGTTCACACAAACACTCCATCCATGCTTTTGTTCCGGCCCTCCGGTCCAGTTTAAGAACCCATTGTGGCCCTCGAGTCAAAAAGTTTGCCCACCCCTGCTCTAGACTGTAGCATCTGATAGACATGGGTTTGAATCCTGGCTCTGTCACTTACTTGTTCAGTTCAAGGTCAACTTACTGAATATCTCTAAGCCTTAGTATTATCATCTATAAAACTGCGAGAAAAATTGTACCTTCCCTGTTGAACTCTTGAAAAGATTATCTGAGATGATGCATATGAATTCCTTAGCACAGCACCTGGTACTTGGTAAATGTCCCATACATGTGAACTATTCCAAGTATTTGTAATTATTATTACTACAAATGTGGGAAGGCTCCAGCTAAAACTGTGCAGTAATGATAGCAATCTGACTCTGGTTCTTTTTACTTCAGCTGGACAAGTCAACACAGAATTATTGTTGGTATCTTAGTGAACTTCTATGGGAATCCCAATGAATCTAAGAGCTTTTATAATCTTTAAAAAGAAATACAGTGCTTTATAAAATATATTTGTAGAGACAAGTGAGCACGAATGGCATAATCTTCATGTTATTTCTTATATTTTTCGTGATCTGCTTTATGACAATTATATTTTATGTTCATTTATTCACTCTGTATTTGTTGGGTTCCTTCTCTGGGCTGGCCTCCGTGCTGGCTGATGGGAAGTAAAGAATATACATGGTTGGTGCCCTTGTACACTTAGAATTGAGCAGTAGATCTTCTATTCAGAGTTGTAGAAACCTGTCACATTTTTCTAAAAGGACGCTGATGTGGGCCTCTGCTAGGGAGTAGAGGCAAGAGGGTCTTGTAGACTGCATGTCTCACCCTTATCGCCTATCTTTTTTTTTTTTAAGCCTCACCCGAGGATATTTTTCCATTGATATTAGGAAAGAGTGGAAGAGAGGGGGGAGTGATACAGAGAGAGAGAGAAACATCAATATGAGAGATACACATCAATTGGTTGCCTCCCCGACATGCCCAGGACTGGGGATTGAGCCTGCAACTGAGGTACGTGCCCTTTATCTGAATCAAACCCATGACCCTTCAATCTGCAGGCCAACACTCTATCCACTGAGCCAAACTGGCTAGGACAACTGATCTTTGCAAGCCTGATATAAGGTGGTCACACTCTGAAGCATTTAAATGCCAATACCTTCATGGTGACTCTTCTCTCTTTGGCTAAGGAATGAGCAAGTATGCTGTCCTATTAGACATTTGCCACCTTCCTGGTTCTGATTGAGGTAATATAATTTTGAAGGCTAAGATAAAGTCTGGATCATTCTTTTAACAAATGGGAAAAGCCTCTGGTTGCCTACATGATGGCACCCTGCCTTCTAGTTCCCAGTCGTATTTTAGTGGAGCAATAAATTCACTCAGGTGAGAGAGGCTCCATGGTATACTTTTCTAAAAGCCCTGCTTTGTTATATAAGGTATTAAGGGAAGATTTCCACTGAAAGAGTGAAGTTGTCAGTGATGAGTAGACTCATCTTGGCTTGCTTGTTGAGGCATGCATACTTTTTGGGACCCCATGGGCATCTCTCCAACCTGAGACAAGCAGCCAAAAGCTCTTTGATATGTCTTTTAATCTTGTCCCTAAGAAGCAGAACACTCAATTTTAGAGAAACAATAGCCATATCTGTCAGACAAAGCAACACCTACAGCTGAGAAGTGATTGTATAATGTGACATTTAGCTTTTAGAAAATTCAAAGTATCGCATCCTTTTTCATCCTTTCTGGCCTATAAAACCAGCCAACCAGCTTGGCATTGGTTGTTATACCAGCCTTTATTGCTGCACCCAGAGTATTGGTGAGTTCGTGATGACGACGTGACTGGAGATGAGGCTGTTGTTTGCTGAGTCAACTATGTAAAGATGGTTAGAATCATTAACACAAAGGCACTATGTGAACGACAGAATCTGAAACACCATTCTGCCACTAGTTTTAGCAGATGTCATCTTGTCTTGCCAGTGGCTGGGGTTGTAGTCATTCACCCAGAAAAGAAGATGATCTGTGATGATTAGGGTAGACAGCAGCAAACAGCATTTATTCAACAGCAGACCTCTTGAATCAGTAGGCATCACTGAAGCATCCCCACAAGGCTAGTATACTTTCTGCTGGAGTGGTTACCACAGGCCTTTTGGAATTCTTGACAGTCTTCCTCTCAGAGAGTGACACTATGGGGCTTTTCCTCAAGATATTCCCGGAGAGCAGCCGCTGATCTGTTGGTGCAGCCGCTGATCTGTTGGTGCATATTTTAGAGTGATTATGTAGGCTATTTACCAGAGAACCTAAATTCAATGGCTGTCTGTTTATTTTGAGCCTTGACAGTAAAATTGAATATCAGAATGGAAAGATTCAATGTTCCGAGAGCTCTAATGAAGCAGTGCTCTGTCATTATTACTAAAGGAAAATGGGGACCATGGGCTCTCAAGAACAGCAGAAACAACTTCGCACTGTCATTGAATTAGAAGAGGTTCTCTGAAAGAAAATGTTTCTGAAAGATAGTGTTTTAAGAAAGTCTCGGGCCTCAGTCCTTTTAAGAGAAATTGTGAAAATCACCAGAGGATGTTATAGTTCTAACATGGACGGCTCTTCTGAGTTTGTGCCATGTCAGGAACTGGGTGTTGCTCAGGTTCCCATAGTTTCCTTAGTTAATGTTCAACAGGGCAGGAGGGTCTGCCTCTTAGCCCTAGGGACACAGAAACCGACATTCAAAGATTTTTAAACATGTCTGTGACTGATGCATGCTCACATTTGCCAACTCACAGAGACTTACTCAGGAGCAGACTAGACTGCCAGCTTACAAATTGCAACAAGAACAGAACATCAGCCCATCTGGAACACGTGGGTCTGCCTGCCTTGGGCATTTGTTCCCTATGGGCCTGATTCCTTAGAAACCAGATTCTATAGAAAACCATCATTTATTTGGTGCTTTCTTGGAGAGCAATGACTGAAAGAAAGGAGCTAGTTGTTCTCATGAAGGCCCTCACAAGTGTAGCTTGAGGCCCCCTCAAGCACCAAAGGGAAAGGCTTGCCAAGGGAACTCTATGTTGAATTCAGCTAAACCCACATGGTGCTTGCAAGAGCACCGCACCATTGGCCTCAGCAACTCTCCATTTTTCTGTTTTCATGCCTGACCAGACCCTTCCTATTCAATATCGATTTTCAGACACATCGTGGTACAATCAAGTAGGTGTACCATGTTCACAATTACAATTGAGTGCCAACCTTAAGATCCTTCTACTCAACTGCAACTCTTAAGATTGTTCTAGATCACTCAGCAGGAGTTTTGCAGGTTCCAACTTTTACAGGAAAGGAAGTCCCTTTCTTGATTTGCATAATGGCTAATCCACCATAGGTGAATTTTGCTGGCTTAACTCTGACTGCACTCTCTTTTCCCAGTTCTTAGGCTCCTTTCCTTAGCCCCTATCATCTGACAACTCCATTTATAGAACTGTTCTCAGTCAAAATTTTCTTTGCTCCTAGTCATGTTTTTCAGCCTTTTGAGGACCACTGTTTTTTCCAATTTTCAAAGATGTCCAATAAATTATTTCCCTGTATTTAGTCTTCCAAAAAGAAACAAATATGTGCTCCTAATAACTAGCAGTATAGAAAAATTAACCTATAATATTATTTATCTGTACATTTAGTTTCCTGGGTACCTTCACCTGCAGAGGTGGGGATTGTCAAGGCATTAATGTCACCTAAGCATGGCCTAATGACAGAGCCCTAACTAAGCTTCCCTGAAGTGGCCTGGATGGTGCTCCTTCTGTCTTCTCCATTTGTACTTGCATCCTATTCTCTCCCAGTTGAGCCCCTCATTCACTATACTCTTGCCTCATGTGGTTGTCTCTCATCACTCCATCTGAACTATATTCTCCTTGAAAGCAGAGCCCATGCCCTGAGCTTCTCCTTCATATAGCTTAGTCCATTTGGGCTACTATAACAGAATACTATAGACTCAATGGCTTATAAACAACATAAATTTATTTCTCACATTTTGAAAGCTGGGAAGTTCAAGATTAAGGTGCTAGCAGATTTGGCATCTGGTGCAGGCCCACTTCCTGGTTCATAGACAGGTATCCTCTCACTGTATCCTTACATGGTGGAAGAGTTAAGGGAGTTCTCTGGGGTCTCTTTTATAAGGGCACCAGTCCCATTCATGAGGTCTCCACCGGAATGAACTACTCTACACATGAGCACATTGAGGATTAGGTTTCAACATATGAATTTTGGATTCATTCAGTAGACAAGCATTCAGTCCATAGCAGCATGCATGGTACATGGTTGCAATCAGGAATCCTTTGTCCTTTGGTCATTTCGTGACAAGATGTAACTTCCCTTCCTCTGTCTCTCTTCTACTACTTGCTACTCTCTCCTATACTAATAAGAAAGAAGAGGAAGTGGGAAGCAGAGGTCCTTCCATCCAGACATGAGGTCTGGGCATGGAGTTAAGGCATCATTTTCAGGGTGGGGTGGATGGAGCAAAGGAGTGAGCCAAGGGTTGAATTGAGAGAGTATCTTAAGGAGAAGCTGAATACCAAAGCCTGGGTGACTACCCTATAGGCCAGCAATCTGGATGGGCCCAGCTAAGCCGGTGACAATAGATATAGGCCACCAGGCCAGAGGCTAAGGAGAGGAAACTTGAGAGAGACCCTGCCAAGAGCAGGTTCTGTGGTAGCTCTCGAAGATCTCCTGTGCTGGGGACTCTGTAGGGTGCAGAGGGTCAACTATAGACAATGTAATCCTGAGTATTGCCCCAGCTGCACACCTCAAATGTACTGTCAATCCACCAGGAACAGGGGAGAAAAGGGCAGAGGAGAAACTTCCATGAGGGGTACCCTGGTCAGGAACTATCCATTTGTATCACCCTCTCCAGCCTCAAACACAGACACCTCCAGAGAACTTAGCCAAATGCCTGGAGACGGACTTCCCAAGGCCCCACATCAAGCTAAAATTTACTTGCAGAACCTTACCACATTCCTCTAACAAAAGTCCCCCAAAATGTTTGAGGCCAGAGTGTTGAAGGCAGACTGGATCAAGAGACCAAGTGGTGAATGAAAATTCCTGCCAGGGAGGATGGTTGAGCCAGATGATGAGCTCTTTCATTTGGGACTGGGCCAGACTTGCCAAACAAGGGGCAGAGTCATTTCTGAAATCCCTCAGCAGGA
>NW_005871097.1:1192735-1247639 GCF_000147115.1 Myotis lucifugus
ATCTATTTCCTTCCTGGTAATGTAAGAAATTGAATCTAGTTTTTATATGTGCTGAAGGATGTTGTTTGTTGCTTCTCTGTCCAAGCCAACAGCTCTAAACACAGGCCTACGTGCACTGTATTATGTGAAGACCTCAGGAGGTATTATGCGATCCCCTAAATCAGAAGATGTTGGCTCATTGATTTTGTTCTGAACATTTTTATGTTGGCTCTTTTTTTAATGAATTGCTATAGTCTGGACATTGAGAGAAGTGAGCTCTGGGCCCACTTTGGCTACCACCTAGCTGTTGATATGCCCCTCTAGGCCTCAGCATAGCACTAAGGTCCTCTGTTTTCAGCATCTACCTGCAAATTGAGCAGGCTGAAGCCACCTGAGTTTGGAGTCAGAGTCCTTTACTTTCACTGTGGGGGTTGGGGGGTAAAGAGAATAAATAGAATAAAAATCCATGACTTAAAATACTCACCTGAGCTGAAGATGTTTTTGTCTGCACACTTACAGGTTAACACTGGTAAACCTCACAGAGTAAATGTTGACCTACTGCTTAACCTGGAGGGCCCTGTAGTCCCATCTTCTTTATCCAGTCACAATTGGACATTTTGGGGGAAATTAACTAAGTGATAAGCTTACATCTTTTCATATGAGAATTGTGAACTCCTATGATGAATTTTTGACTGTCACATTTGGCTACAGATTTACCCAGACTGCCTTTCAATTATCACTGCCCTATCTTCCCATTACATTACATTATAATAAAAAAAATCAATGTAGGCTCATGTACAATTCTTCATCAATTATTTGGGGGTTGGTCTAAAGCTACATGGAACCCGGGCCCTGATTTTTGTTTAAAATGACCTTGAAAGACATCTTATTTGAAAATGTGTCATCATATCTCACAGAAGAAGGCAGCAAGGCTAAGTTTGATGGAATTGGAGTGAAGTCAGTCAAGGAAAACAAAAAGGACAACCTGTAAACCTACTCTGCTAATAAGCAAATCAGGCATCTGGCCAGCGTTGATCAAGTGTAGTGGATGCAAGACAGACAGCTCACAAACTGCTCCTTCCTTTCAAAACTGCTCCACCTGCCTCCGCAGCTGCCAGGGCTCCAAACAAAACCCCACACCTCTGCCTCCTTCCTTTGCCACATTCAAGCATGCACTTGCCACAAGCACACTTTTCACACGCTGTCTGTTAGCCCAACAATTCCCTTGGTGCCCCTCTGCTCTGCCCTGTCACATTTCATGTCTGCTACATACCAAAGGTGACACAACACTCAAGGTTTTTGTTCTTTGCAAGTCATCTTGGGAAAATATGATTACTTGCAGTTGTCTTTTTTTTATTTGGGGCCCTGTGGTTTGAGGCAGGGTTGCTGGGGGAACGGCCTCAGCAAGAAGAGGCTCATGTGAAGTTGGTTATAAAAGTTTTTAAACCAACAGAAGGTGAGGAAGACTTCTGCGGGGTAGGCTTTGTTGGGGCTTGGCTGGGAAGAATTAGGCCACAGGGTGTTGGCAGTTTCGTGAATAAGAAATTACTCAGATCTTGAGGTAAAGGAAGGGTAATTGGCAGAGCTTCAATGATAACTTTATTAGGTAAACACACAGCTGTCCCCAGTCTAATTTATACAAAGACAGAAAAGGGAAGGAGTTGGGGTAGAGATCTAGAAGGAGCTGGCAAAAGGGGGAAAAGTAGTGTAAGATCTGTGAACTGGAACATCCATGGGGGGAACCTATGTGCAAGAAGAGGTGGCCTTTGAGTAGCTTTCTTTTTTTAAAATAATAAAATCTGTATGCATGTAGACAAGACAGAAAAATATTAAGGAAACACACGCATGTATGCACTCATAATTCTAGAAATCACTACTATAAATTTCTTGTTTTCCATTCTTTTTCTGTGTGTATTATAACCTAGTTAAGCTCATACTGTAGCTGCAATTGATACCCATTCTGGTTGTGTGGCTTTTTTTTTCATCTTTAATAAGCTACAGCTCCTTGTGCTTTTGTAGACTGTGTGTGGTTTACAGCCACGTGATAGTTTGTCTTGTGGATGCTCTCTGGCAGGATGGACCCTTCATAATGATTAAGAAAGAGCAGTCTGTGGGTCAGACAGTTCTAGGCTAGACTTCTAGTCCCTTACTCCATTTAATAGCCTGGTGACTTGGGGAAATGCCTTCATCTCTCTAGGCCTCAATTATTTCATCTGCAAAATGGGCATAATAATATCACTGCTTATGGAGTTGTTATGAGGATTAAACAAGGCAGTGCTTACTGACTCCCTCTGCTTTGAAATTGTCTTCTCTTTAAAAGGGAGGTAATATTATTGCCATTTTACAGATGAGAATGATTAGCTAAGTGAGGTCACTTGCCCAGTGTCCATGCTAATTAACTGAAAGAGCCAGGATTTTTATTTTTAATCCTCACCCGAAGATATTATTTTTTCCAGAGAGTGGGAGGAAGAGAGGAGGGGGAGAAAGAGAGAGAAACATCGATGTGAGAAACACATCAGCTAGTTGCCTCCCGGGCACCCTGACCAGGACTGGGGTTCAACCTGCAACCGAGGTACATGCCCTTGACTGAGAATGGAACCAGAGACCCTTGGGTCCTCGGGCTGATGCTCTAACCACTGAGCAAAACCAGCCAGGGCAAAGAGCCCTGATTTTTAATGACAGATTCTGAAGCCCCACCTCTTGCCCACCATCTAAACTGCTTACTCAGGGGTAACTTGGCTAAATCACCCAGCTAATAAAGAGCCAAGGATGGGCAGGTTCATTTGCTGATCTCTACCTGACCATCTCTCTCCTACCGTCAGTCCTGGTGAGCAAGGAGATACTCTAGAACCGGTTCAGGAATGGATGCCATTGATTGCATTGCTACCTCTGTCACCTATAGAGTGACAAGATATGAGAGTAAAACAAGTGACTGATAAGCAAAGAAACTCCATTCCAGTTTCCAGCATTCAGCTGGTCTGAGGAGGTCTATGCTGGCAGTCTTGGGAGGGAAAGGGGCAGCAGGCTTAGAACCCCACCCAATTGCACCAGCCCCTGAGCCTGAATTTTGTTGAAGGTCCCACATCCAGAGAAGATCTGATTTAAAGCCACCCCAGTGACTCTTTTTGAATCACTTGGTTATTCAGCAGATTGAATCTTAATTGCAAATGCGTTTGCAGCGTAGGAGAACCATTGTGCTTGCTGGTTTCAGGCCATTTTTTGCTGAGCTGAGCTTTTCCAGAAGGCTATTACAAATTTAAAAAGGGCGAAATGGTATTTCATTTGTCCATCTGAGTTTTGTTTTACAGACTGAATGTATTTTAGTGTTTGTTTAAAGGTGCCAAAATCTAACATCCCTAGAGAGAGAATTACTCAATTTTTTTTTGAGAAGTTCTCTGGACTGTCCACACTACATCTAGAAAATACTGTCTGTGGTCCTTATGTGAGAGGCCAGGCTTGCCAACAATCTCATGTGGTATCATTTTGATTACTTTTTCAGAGACCCAAGAAGCCACCTCCTCCATCCGCTCCTGTCATCAAACAAGGGGCAGGTAAGGTACCTTTCTGTTCCATCAACACGATATGCGTCATTCTCTGCGTGTATTTACAGTGTCCTTGATAGAACTCAAGATTCTTAGATTCAAATGCCACAGAATGCCAAATTGGGAAGTACTGTTTTGGTCTCAACAGGCAAGTTTTAAATAACTACTGTTTTTCCTAAAAAAAAATAAATAAATAAACATATCATTAAAATGTATCCCTGATACAGCAGGAAAAAAAAAGTCTAACCTCCCCAAGCGAATGACCAGAAAGACTTGGCTTTGGAGTAAACCAGTTTTTGTCTGCTTTGTTTTTATTGGTTTAATAAACTGCTTTTGAGGCAAGCAGAACCAAATTGTCCTCCTTCACCTATGCTTGCCAGATCGAGGATCAGCTTGGAGGGGATCGCGTTCCACAGGTCACAGTGTCAACGAACATGTATAGGTGCACTGAATTTTCAGTGTCTGTCCCATGTAGTTAACCAAAATTTTCACTTACTTCACTTACCCCCAACAAAAATTTTTTTCTAGCAATAAATATTTTTCCTCATGATTTTTTTAATCTTGAAGAGTCGAATTCACTTTTGCTGTGCAGTTCAGATATTAAGGTTAAATAATATGGGAAGACTTGATGTCAGACATTGGGTAACTTGTTGTAACGATGGAGTCTCATACATAAAGATGATAATCCATATTTCCCAATAGAACTCTTTATAATTGTTAAAAAACTAATTATGGAGAGAAATTCCTCCATGAATAAGTAGGTAAGTGGCATTTTAAAAATTAGCAACTAAAATAGAAGAAGAGTAGGGGTATTTTTAGTTCTACACACTCAATAATTATGGTATTTCTGTAGCATTTAAAGTATGAATAAATTTCTAGATTGGTTATTCACAGACTTTTTAG
This sequence comes from Myotis lucifugus, assembly GCF_000147115.1. NCBI lineage: Eukaryota > Metazoa > Chordata > Mammalia > Chiroptera > Vespertilionidae > Myotis > Myotis lucifugus. The sequence continues at coordinate 1,197,160 of NW_005871097.1, forward strand.
GAGGGATTTTTTTTAAAGTTCTTTTGTCTCACCAGCTTGGGTGGAAAAATCACCTTGACCCCAAATTCCATTTTCATTCCCTTCAGCATAGTTGAGCATTATAGAGATTAAGCCCTGAAATGGGATGTTAATTACATCTCTGCTCTGCCCCCATCCTCTTCTGCATTGAGCAGTTTAGTTTTGCCACCTAGTGGTTCTGGCTGGATAAATATTTTATTGTGCTGAAATTAAAGCAGGTTATTGATTTTCTTGTCTCTGGAGACCCTTTTCCATAGAGACCTTTGTGACAGATGAGAGGCCAAGTTGATGAGTTGAGTGGTCCAAGGCTCAGATAGCCGAGAATGTAGCTAAGATTGGATTCTTCATGGTAGTAGGATTGTCAGTTCCTCCTGTGTCTCTAGGAATGATGCTGGACTTCTTCATTATCATTAGGAGACTAGATTGTAGCATGGTAGACAAATTCTTATCCTTTTGAAACAGTTTTAACAAGGTTATGCTGGCTCTCTGAAGGCAAAGCAAGATGACATTTAATCTTCCTAGATTATTGTTGCTCATTTATCCTGCTGAATGATCTTGGGAACTACTTTGTAATGGGGAGGTAGATATTCATATTTTCCCCATCATCAACTTTCCTTGTGTTTGATTATTTGACACAAAAAATTATATATGGAATAGACAGAAAGCATATACAGTGTTTAATTTGTAGAGAGAGTCATTAAGGAGATTTAGGTGAAGTGTGTGTTCAGTGAATTTTTAAAAATTCTTTTGGCTTCTTATGCTATATATAATTGAGATTTTAGTACCAAGCACACATCCATAAGGCTGGTCATGTAAGGAATTGTCAAGCACTCAACCAAGTCCATAAGTCAGAGGAGTACTTGTGAGTGATTGGTTTCATGTGTTAGCTATTTTTCAAGTGTTCTTACGTGCCTGAAGTTACTGACACTGATGAAAATGCCAGGGGAGGGAGCCGCTGCAGTCAACATGGGTAAAGATGAAATGCTAATTGGTGCATTTGGGGAAAAGTAATACTTGAGGGATTCAGACACAAAATGAAAGGACTTAGGGAGAACTACCACATCTTCTGTGCACATCTCTCCACTTAAAAATATGTTCTAGTTACTACTGCTGTATAGCAAACCACCCCAAATTTGGCAGCATAAAGCAACAATCTTATGCCCAGGATTTTGGGGGTCAGGAATTTGAACAGGGCATGGCCAGGGTGTCTTGTCTCTCTTCTCCATGATGTCTGGGACATCAGCTGAGAATTCTGGACCAGCTGAGGCTGGCTGATCCACTTTGAAGATGACCACTTCACTCTCATGTCTGGGCTCAGCTAGGGCTGTAGGCCAGAGTGACTACACCTGGTCTACTACACGTGGCCTCTGTAGCATGATGGCCCCAGGGCAATTCATTTCTTACATGGAGGTTCAATATTCTAACAAGTAAAGCATAAGCTACATGGCCTTTTAGGACATAACGAAATTATATGGTATTGCGCCGGCCACTGGTTGAAGCAGTCACAAGCTCACCCATATTCCAAACAGGGGACATAAACATTACCCCTTAATGGGGGAGGGGTAGCGAACCCTTTGAGGCAATATTTTAAAACTGCTACAAAGTGGAACCCAGATCCCTGTGAAATTCTTTTTTATGTATAGAGCACAATATCCCCTTATTTGCATATTTTGAAGATTGACTTCTTTATTTATTTATACACATTCCCCACCTGCAACCAAGAATTTCCTGTGACTATTTTGATGCCTAGGGGAGTCAGACCTAAATATCATAAAATATTAGTGGTGTTCTTATAAATTAAGGATGTATAGGCAGGCAAACTTAATGACATAGGACAGAAATGGCTTCTGCTCTGTTTCTTAGCGACTTGTTTTTGCCAAGTAACACCAGCACTCAGCTTAGGAAAAAATATCTATTAACTTTGCTGTTCCTAATAAATATTAAAAATGCTGGTGTGTCTAATAAATGAGTAGAGAAAATATTTTCTGATCACTGTTATCCTTTCCCCCCTAGGTACCACTGAGAGAAAACATGAAATTAAAAAGATACCTCCTGAAAGACCAGAAACGCTTCCAAACAGAACAGAAGAAAAAGGTATGACATCAAGTCTTCATTGGCACTTCTAGAACAGCAAGAGACAAAGCTGTCTGTCACAGGGCTAGTCCAGATTATCTACAGAATTTTTTTTCTTTGGAATATGATTTTGATTTCTTTTAAACATCCCGCATCTGAGGAAATAGGAGAGGGGGTTATATGGTATTTTTTTTGGGGGGGCAGAAGTTCTCATCAAATAAAAAACAACAGGTCCAGTCACTGAACACACTGGGTTTCTTCCATCCCAATCTTCTTGCCATCACCATCCTGCCCTCACCAGCAGCACTCTCATCCTCGGTCACTCCTGGGCCTTTGATCCTGGCTACAGACACATGTCTTTGGTCAAGAGTGCTAAGAGAGGGGAAGCAAGGGGAAACTGGAAGAAGCAGCTCAGTGTCTACAGTCCCCTGAAGGTGGTTAGAAATGTCATTTGCAGGGAAGGAGCTTAACCCATCTCACACAGTCAATTTTACAAATGTGTTTGAGTTTTACCATTCTGAGTCTCTCCCAAGGAAATCTACATGCTGTGGAAGGACTCATTTTATTGGGTGTCTAAGATTTGATTGATCACACATTTTATGGGAGAAAATGCTATGTTATTATTATGAACAGGAAGCAGAGCACATTCCATTTTAAAAAGCAGTTATTTGTAAGTCACAAGAGAAATGCTGAATTAATGAATTCAATTATTTGGAGGTGCTCCTGGGTGGCCTCGTGAATTTTTATTGTAAAATTTAATATTTTATGTCAGCTTGCCAAAAGTTTTACTGACATTGTGAGCTCTTAAGAAGTTACACCTCTTTCATAGTGAAGAGTTAAAACTTGAGTTGTGGAACCTTATTATAAAGGCCAGGTATGTATCACAGATCAATGAAAAAATAGCATTGACCATGTGCCATATAAATAGCTCTTTGATAAAAGTGTGTGTTTTGACATAACCAAACACTGCCCCCTGTCCTCATAGAGAACACATGGCTAGTTTCTGACTAATAGTCAGGCTCCTTGACAAGGACACTTCCTGCTCTGTTCCATGCTAAAAGACTCAGCTTACATGTGAATAACTGCCCTACTTACCTGGCCAAGTGGCCACACACTTCTGGTTCCTTTCCTTCCTAGGAGCCATTGTTCTGTGCCACAATGGGTCAAGAAGGCAGAAGCCCTTATCAAAAGCAACAAGGGTTGGAGCATCATCCCATACACCAAAAACTTTGTGGGTTCGATTCCCAGTCAGGGCACAGACCTAGGTTGTGGGTTTGATCCCCGGTCAGGGCACATACGGAAGGCAACCAATTGATATTTCTCTCTCACATCAATGTCTCTCTCTCTCTCTCTCTCTCTCTCTCTCTCTCTCTCTCTCTCTCTCTCTCTTCCTTTCTCTCTAAAATCAATAAACACATACTCAGGTGAGAGATATAAAGATATATAAAGATATCTTTCCTCTTTTACTTCCTTTCTCTCCTCCCTTCTTTAAAAAAATAAGTAACAGCCCTGGTCAGTGTGGCTTAGTTGGTTGGGCATCTTGTGCACTGAAAGGTTGCTGGTTCAATTCCTAGTCAGGGCACATGCCTGGGTTGTGGGCTTGATCCTGGGTAGGGGGCACGCAGGAGGCAGCTGATGGATGTTTCACTCTCACATCGATGTTTCTCCCTGTCCCTTCCTCTCTCTCTAAAAAATCAATTAAAATATATATTTTAAAAGCAACAGAGAAGCCAGGGAGCCAGCCCCACCCTAAGACTTGGCCTTCCATCCCTTCCAGCAGGAGGAATCTCCCTTCCTTTGTGTTTCAGCCGAGTCCTTTCTCCTTTGCTCCCCGTGTACCAGCTAATGAGTGCCTAGCATTCCTGGATGGGGCATATTCCCCCACTGAATTATGGTGGGGATGAGCACTGTGATAGCCACACAAATGCTGACAGGCTTTTAAAAGTTTGGCCAATTGGCCTGGGCACCCAAACAATATGAGTTTGTGTTTGCAAGTACAACGTGTTCAGAGTTCCAGCTACAAGTGAATATACGGACCCCACCTATCCTCCAGTGGGCAACTCTCAGAAGTTCTGTCTTTGTAAAGAAGAATGTGGATACCTGCTTTTTATGCCATGAACAGGGCAAGGCTAATTGGGGACAGAAAAAATGCAGCTGTCACTGAGCACTGCCCAGTTGGGCCACCAGACCTGGCTTTAACTTCATTTTAATAGCTCTGACTCCAAAAACCCTTGGAAACAAAATACCTGTGAAGCCCCAATTTACCTTCCAAGTTCAAACTGCACAAAAAGAATCCCAAACTAGTCCTTGTTCCCTGAAACGGTCCCCTCATTATAAGCTTATGGCCCTTTACACAGGCCGACCAGAGAGGTGTCAGGCCTCTTTCCTCCCCACATCCAGCAGGTTCTGCAGGTCAGTTACCAAGCCTGTCAGCCATTTACTGAGCACCTGCTATGTGCCCAGTGCCCTGCAAGATTCTAGAGAGATGACTAGACGTGGACTCTGCCCGTGGAGCTGACAGCCTCCAGGCTGTGCCAAACATGCACACAACCAGCAAGTATCTAAATGGAGCCTGTTTATACAAGGTTACCCTCGTGGCTCACAGTGTTACCCTTCGTGGGTCCAGCTGTTCAGAAGGGAATATAGTGGTTTCAAGTTTCAGCCAGGCCTTATAAGTAGGTCTAATGATGAGTAGAAGTTTGCTAAGGGTGGTCTGTGGCTGGAAAGGCCTCTAGGTAGAGGGACCATCATGAGCAAAGGTAAACATTAAGTTTTGCTCTGTAGGGCTTCTTCTAAATTGACAGAGAATAAAAGATGTTCTTTAGCCTGGCTGGTGTGGCTCAGTGGTTGGGCATCAACCTATGAACCAGGAGGTCATGGTTCGATTTCCAGTCAGGGTACATGCCTAGGTTGTGGGATCTATCCCCAATGTGGGGCATGCAGGAAGCAGCCGATCAAGGATTCTTTCTCATCATTGATGTTTCTATCTCTCCCTCTCCCTACCTCTCTGAAATCAATAAAAAATATATTTTAAAAGAAAAAAATGCCTTTCAATGTCTCGTTTCACCTTCATAAATGGCACAAATGGCATCGGTGATTTTTTTAAAGCATGAAATAAGCAATCTGCACTTAAGTACTGGCACTTACGCTAGATCTATCTGTCTTTTTTATGTTTTTTTTTAAAACAATGACTTAAAGAAAGACCAGACAGAGAGCCAAAACTGGATTTACAGAAGCCTTCTGTTCCTGCTATACCACCAAAAAAGCCAAGGCCACCCAAGACCAATTCTCTCAGCAGACCAGGCGCACTGCCTCCGAGGAGACCCGAACGACCAGTGGGTCCCCTGACCCACACCAGGTACTGTTCTGCTCTCACTCCTGGGATGGGCACAGGGGTATGTGAGGGGTGGCCTAGGGTTACAGGAGAAGAGCCTTGAATGGGTCTGGCTGAGGGATGGGGGGCAGGTAAAGCTGCCCTTCCATCCTGTTAGCAAAGCTTTCGAGGACTCTGCCACTTCTGTTCTTACTCTGGTGCTTGGGCAAAAGTGGGTGTGAGGCTGGGAGCAGCAGCAGAGCACCTAGGTCCTGCTCACAGGCAGGAGTTTTCCCTGTGCTTTATTAGAGCAAGACCAATGGCCCTTCAGACTAGAAATGCAGGTGCCAAGCCCACCTTCTCCCCTGGCCGTCCTGCTGGCCTGAGGTGCCCACGTCTCACTAGCAGGTCCATCCCCTAATGCCCTCCCTGCTCTGTGGTGCCTTGTTCCACACCCCCAGGCTCCCTCTGCCTTGATTGCACAGCCCTATTGTGGAACCCGGGACCCAGCATGGCAAAGATTATATTAGTGTACATGTCTCTGAACTATGAGACCTTTGAAGTTAAGGAACATATTTTGTTCAGGCACACCTTCCAGATGTATCTGGTAAAACTCCAATTTGTTCACTGGCTGGCGGGACTTACGTGTTAGTAATGTGGAATCAGAGTTGGGCATTGTGCCTTCCAGACCTGAGATACTCATCACTCCACAAGGAAGTGTTGTGTTCTCTCTACGGGTTCATTGCCAGAACTTTCTACCAATACATGTATAATATACATGTTGGTGTAATATACCAGAATAAGTTGGTGGCATGGAGGGCTTTTCATGTACCTGTAAACACACAGTCACTCACCAGATTTTTGTTCTTTTGAGCTAAGTTTGTACAATGAAAGTCTCACGGGGCTTCAGTGCCCTGGTGTTAGAGTCAGGCAGGCTTCTGGGCTCATGTCTCACCCTACCTCATAGGAGGAGTGTGAGCCTTGGCAAGTCACTGCCCCGCTCTCTCACTTTCTTTATCTGTTCATTGAAGATGATAATGGAATGCACCTAAAAGGATGGAAGGGGTAATTCCCAAGTATGTCACCCCATGCCTGTAAATCATTACTTTCATTGTCATTTTTATTACTGTGTATCAAACTTGGTGTATTACAGTAAGACAAAATAGCTCTTCACTTTCTAAAAAAGATTTTTAAATTTTGGTAAAATACACATAACGAAGCTTGCCATCATAAACATTTTCTTTTTTTAAATTTTTTTGTTGATTAAGTTATTACATATGTGTCCTTATCCCCATGTTACCCCCCCACACACACTCATGCCCTCACCCCCTGTTGTCTGTGTCTGTTGGTTAGGCCTATATGCTTGCATATAAGTCCTTTGGTTGATCTCTCCCCCATACACCCACCCTCCCCTACCTTCCCTCTGAGGTTTGACAGTCTGATAGATGCATAAGCATTTTCAAGTGTACAGGTCAGTGGCATTAAGTACATTCATGTTGTGCAACCATCACCGCCATCCATCCATAGAACTCTTTCCATCTCACAAAACTTACACTCTGTATCCCTTAAACCATAAGTCCCCTCCCCCTTCCTTCTAACCCCTGACAATGGCCATTATTTCTGTCTCTATGACTATGACTACTCTAGATGCCTCATGTAAGTGGAATCATACAGCATTTGTATATTCCTGGGGAAACTAATGGGACCAGGACTGCTGTTGAGTTGGTCAGATTTGGACATGCTGCACCCTCTTTTGCTGACTGACAGCAGAAGGCCATTTGAACATGCCCACAACAGGACCACTTGAGCGCTCCCATGATCTTAGCAAAGGCCACTTCAGTAGCATGGTTAGCCCAGAAGCTAGCACTTCAGATGAAAAAGGTCATGTAAACCTATGAGCTTCTGAAGAGAATAAGAACTACGCAAACAGGTAGAGTGGAGCAGCAGAGAGGCACATCATTTTGTGGTGAGTGAAAGGAGAACACACTCTGCTTTTGTTCTGTTAGGCATCCAGGGACTTTAGACATTTCGATTAAGTCAGTAACAATTTCCAAAATATCCCTGCTGTGCTTTCTAAAGATCTGATCCGAAAAGAAGTGCAATTCTGATGGTTTCTTTGTCTTCGAAGGTTGCTCTCAGCTGTCTCATTAAGGGATAGGTTCAGGCTTTTCGAGCCAACAATTAAACCTGCATGCAAGGGGGAAGGGAGTGAGTAATAACTTCCAACTTTCTGGGCTCACAAAGGCCTCATCCCCCGCCCCCGCCTCTGCTTAGTTCTCTGTTTCCAGCCCTCCCAATATCCAGTTGTCCATTAGAAGTACAAGCCACCAAGGAGGATGCATGAGAGGGGTTTGTCTAAATGCCAGTGGGAAATGTAACTATTATTCACAATGTGTGTGACGTCTGAGCAGCCCCGGCCTCCCCCTCCCCCTCCTCCTCTGTGGCTGCCCAGTCCCAGGGCACTGGTTTTCAGAAAGGGGAGAGGGGGAGGAAAGCCCTGGGTTTCTTCCTGACAAACCTAGGAAGTGGCAGGCCCAGGCTGGTACCGGGGAGCCAGTACCTGCTCTAGCCACTTACGCAGCCAGTTGAAGGGAGTGTAGTGCCTGCTCTAACTCGGTGGTTCTCAAACTTGGCATACATCAGAATCACCCAGAGAACTTGTTCAGGTCACTGGACCCCACCCCCACAGTTGCTGACTTGGTAGGTCTGAGGTTGGCCTGGGAATTTACATTCTAACACACTCCCAGGTGATACCCATGCTGTTGGCCTGGGTCCACACTGCTGCCAGATCCCCTGGTCTAGATTCTCCCAAGTTCTTGACAGTGCCTCCCTCCTTCCCTGGCTACCTCTCATGCATCTGTTAATGCTCCCCAATTAGCACACCCCTCTTCTAGAAGTCTTCCATTATCTCTCACTGGTCACTCTTTCCCCCAAATGCTGGATACAAATATCCGTGTTTAGCCTAGGGTAGGGTCCCATGCTGTGCCACTGGGGATGCTCACACCCCCACACTCTTTTACCAGATTTCAAGCAGATCAAGAGTGTGTTTTGTCATTTCCACATGCTTCATGGGGTTGAGCATATGGTAGTGGCTTATTTAACACACTTGTTGAATGCCATGGTTCCTAAAAGGGGGGAGGTGCCAGTGCTCACATTTTGTTCACTTTGCTTATCATCCTTCCATGCCTCGAGCAAGCTCTGTAGCATGTATGTCTTTTATGTTCTAAGTTACCTAGTGCACCATGGATTTCAACATACTTTTATTAAGAAAATCAAAGAAAGGCTATTGTTTCTCAGTACTTCATGCACTTTATATTTTTGCTAGGCAGTCACATTGGACAACCAACCCATATAGTGATTTATGAACGTGTTTCGTTCTGCAAAATTAATTGAGGTAGGAATGGTAATGTCATTCTAAGAGTTTTGTGTCTGTGGTCCTCCAGTGAAAGGGTATTGTCTGCTGTGTGAACCCATGTCTTTGCCAGGATTTACCTGACTGGATAGATAGTTGGATGGGTGATTTAACCCATGGACATACATCATTGTTTGCCATTCTTGTTGGACACCAGGCATACCACTCCAGCTGCAGTGTCTCGGCTGAAGCTTTCTCTCATCAACCAGAAAGCTCGCTGCCAAATGTGGCTTCTAGAAGAGATCAATTTCTTTCTATTTAAACAGGAACTGGCATGTTTTAGAAAAAAGAATTACATAAATTTAGGAAGAGGGGAATCTTTTCTAGATGTGTTCACTTAACACAATTATATTGCAGGATTACTATGTACAAAGCACTGTTCTGGATCTTAGTAATGGTGGAGCTCAAGCATTGCAGATCAGTTTTCATGAATCATGTGTAGGGGAGCTAGAGGACACCAGTGCACACTTGTGTGTCCATTCTGAGCAAGTGGAAGCATGCCATTAACATATCCACTGGTAAGCATGCTCCTCCAATTTCTAGAAATTAAGTGAAGATGGAATTTTTTGCTGTTGAAATCCTCATCCAAGGATTTCTTTCCATTGATTTTTAGAAAGAGTGAAAAGGAGGGGGGAATGGGGAAAGAGAAAAAAACATCAGTATGAGAGAGACAGATCAATTAGTTGCCTCCTGCGCATGCCCTGATCAGGGCTGGGGATGAAACCTACAATCCAGGTACGTAACCTTGACTGGGAATCAAACCCATGACCGTTCAGTGTGCAGGTTGATGCTCTAACCACTGAGAAGTGCCTGCCAGGGCAAGATGGAATTTTAACAGGAAAAAAGACTTTTTCAAAAATATTTAATACCAAGGTTGATTTAAAAATTGAATGCTAATAGGAGGTTCCCCTAGGCCATAAGTGCCTCCTTTGTTTGAAAATCTATGCCTTGGGGATGCCTTGGTTATTATTTCATAGTAGGCAAAGAAAGTGTCTGCTTGTCTTGTCCAGCTCAGCATGTAACTAAGGTGGTTGTGGTTCAAAAAGCATTCTGTCTACCCTATTTTCACACTTGAGAAAATGCAGGCTCAAAAGTATGGCACCTACTCACTTGTTTTGATATATTTCAATATGTCTAAACCTTTTGTATATGTATGTACACACATACATGAACATGTAATGTTCTATGTCTAATAATGTGAATTATCAATTTAATAAATATATGTTCAGAAACCTCTGTGAAAAGAGGTCCTGAAACCTGGGAGAAAGGTCCAAAATTTAAAAAAGAAAAATCTAAGGAAACTCTGAAGGAAAAATCTAAGGAAGCAGGCTGCTCTGAGCTCTAGTAATTGCATGCAGTGGGAGGCAGCAAGCCAGAAACCTGAGGGGCAGAGCAGGTGTGTGCCTTCAAAAGAAAATAAGCCTAATAGGGAAAGAGGTAGAAGCAGGCTGGCTGGACCAGAACAGGTTTGTTAATCTCACAAACACAGACACCCCAAGTTGTAATATATTCTTTTTCTTCCCAAAGAGTGGGGAAGCTGGAGCAGGAGAGGATGAGCTTTGCCCATTGTTGCTACAGCAGGGAGTAGCCCTTGCTCTCTAAGTGGGGGCAAGTGACTGGCAGGGCAGGGGATGGGGACAAGTGGTGTCTGGGGGCCTTGAGTAATAGACAGGGGTCTGGAATGGAGGGGAAGCTAAAAAAACATAAGGAGGAAGTGAGGTAAGCAAGGATGAAGTGGGAGAAGTCAATTGTCAGAAGTATAGGAGATGCTGGTCAGAAAGATGAAGTTGGTGCTCATAAGTTCAGAGGTGAAGTAGGTCTGAAAGAGGGGCTTGCCATTGGAGATGGATTACCTACATGGCTGTCATAGGCTCAGGAAGATGGCAAGATCTGAAGTGGGGTAAGGTTGATATTCTGGAAGCCAGTGTCCTCTCAGATGGATGTCAATGTTCTGGGAGTTGATCAGTGATAAGAAAGGTTCAGTAATCAGGGTGGTAGCAGGCCATTCAGTGAGGACATTCTGGATATGAGGAGTTGGTTACCATGGCTCAAGAATCCCAGAGGGCACTGTCCACTGACTGTAGATGTGGAAGCATCTGTTGGAGGAGGAATCTCCGTTGGGTCTTGGACACCAAGCTGTGGGCAGGAGGCCTAGTGACTTCCCAGACCTGTACTGCTTGGACATGGCCTATTGCTTTAAATTTTTCACACACCAGGTACTTTGCCTGTGAAGGGCTGGGGGCTAAATTGGGAGAACTGGAGCACAGGATCCAGTGGGGAGGGCCAGTTGCAACATGTTCACTTGTAACGAAAATACAGCCCTGGATTTCAGAGAGACACTGGGAGATAAATGACTGTTGAGCAGCTTGAGGCAAAGATTAAGTAAACATTTATATGCCAAACATCAACTAAGTGCTTAGAGAAGGGTGGATATCTCTCTTGAGACCAACTTACCCACATGGAAATTAATTTTTCTTTAGATTTGCACAGGCATCAGAACTGCTAAAGCCCCGGGGTTACAATTTAGCAGAAAATAAGCTTCCAGGCCCTGATTGCTCTGTGAAGTGTCTGGCCCCCATGCCCACCAAAATAAAGCATTTCAAAAAGAGTTCTTTATTCTTACTAGGTATAAACTAATCAATCAATTAATAAACAAAAGAGGAAGAGAAATATATCTAGAGTGCATACACTTGTTTCCTAAGAAGGCGGGTAAAATGTGCATGTGGGTGCTCGGGCCATCATTTTGAGTTTAGATTACTCAAGTATTCCAAATGTCTTTTAAAAGAGCCCTAGTGATGAATTGTGAGATGTTTTTCTACAATTCAGGACCAAGACATGCCTTTGAAGGATTCAGGAGAGAGATCTTGGCTAGAACTTATAGAGATGGGTGTTGTTGGCTCATAAATGGCAGTTATAAGCATGGAATGGCTATAATCACTCCAGGAGATTATGGAGAAAAGAAGAGAGTAAAGACAACAGTGGGGAAAATTGTTTATCGGGTGGAGGAAGAACTAGGAGCCATTGAAAAGGGTAGGTGCAGCATGATGTCATGGAAGCTGGAAGAAGAGAAGGTGGAGCAACTACTGATCCATGGGTCTCACAGTTGAGGGTGCACTGTAATCACCTGCGGGCTTGTTAAAACAGAGATCGCAGCTCCCCCAAGTTTGTAATCAGTAGCGCTGGGTTAAGGACAGAGAGTTTGTATTTCTAGGGAGCTCCCATTGTTGCTAATGCTACTGGTTGGCTGAACAAGCTGTGAGAACCACCACTATAGTGAGCACCAGGGAAGACTGAAACACACCCATGGGCTTTGGGCACTAGTTGGCTCTCAGTGATCCCAGTTGAGGCATTTCTGTACAATCATTTGGGGCAAGAGACAGACTCGGGGTGAGTTGAAGAGAGAATGCGTAGGCCATCAAGCATATATAGACTTAACTTGTGAGAAACTTGGTTATGGAAAATGGGTGCTTACATATGGATTCACTGATGAGAGAGGATGGTACGTGTGCATGTGCACCTATATGCAGAGTCATCAGGTGCCTACATTTGGCCAGGGCCTTTTCTAGGTAACAGTTAACTATGGTAACTAGGCCAGACATGGTTCCTGCCCACGCATTGCTTTGGAGCCAGGCACACTAGGATCAAAAACCCACCCCTCTACTTATTTACCCTGTGACTTTGAGCAGGTGCACACTTCCCTGGGTCTCAGTTTCTGCTCTGCAAAAAAATGGCACAATGAGGCCTACCTTGCCCAGGTGTGCAGATTTAAACAAGCCGCCATACCTGAGGACCCTGGTTCTTGCCTGGCATTTGAGAGGCACTCAGCAAATACACACGTGCTTCTTTCCCTCACCTGAGAGAACTTAGTGGGTAGCTTTGGTGGGATAGGGGTTCCTTCATGGTGCCAAGCAGGTCAGGCTTGGTAGCTCTGCGGGAGTAAGGAAATGTGGACCCCCTCAAAGAGCACATCAGGAGGCCTCTCGGGGGTGGAAGCCTGAGCAGCCTCCCCCAGAGGCAGCAAGAGAGTCAGGGGAGTCGGAACTCAGGGAAGGCTAGGGACTGAGCGCGGACAGTCGATTTCTAGAGCATAGAAATCCCATTGAGCCATTACCTTGTCTGCATTATTTGCTGACCTCATTTCATTAGTGTGTCTAACCTTCTCTCTTTCCTTCTTTCCACTCACACTTAGAATGAATTTTATTCCCTGCAGCAAGAACCAACAGTAGTGACAGGGTTTAGTCCCAGTCCAGACAGAGGCACGTTGATTTTCCTGCCAGTGATGGCCAGAATTGGGCAAGGAAACAGTAGGATGTAGAGACACCTCACACAGACACAGCACTAATTGGTTCATATAATGCTTTTTCCATGGGCTATTGCTTTGAACACTCTTCCTCCACTGGCACCCCCACAAACTTTTCTCAGAATTCCCCTCCTCCAGGCATCTTTAAAGCCCCTTGCCTCTCTGAGATGCCCAGCTGTGGGTTTGCAGATGAGAGCTGCAGATGTCATCATCCTTTTGCCTTAGGGGGGTGCGAGCTTTTTGTGCTCTGGATGAGCTCCGAAGCAAGGCCTATTTCCATACACGCCTGCAGAGTCTGCACAAAGAACAGAAATTTGGAGGAGAATTGAGTGGGCAGTGTCCCATCACCTTCCAACGTGTCTTCACCAACTATAAATAGCCACGCTTGTTTGTGCTCATCCAAACAAGGACGCAGTGCAAGGGGAGAGCTGCCAGGAAAACCACCCTGTTTCCCGCTCCTTGCACCTCTGGCCTGGCTCAAGCTGTCCCACGTTTAAATGGAAAGTTTGCAGTAAAAAAGTGTCTGTGATTCCTGGGACATTCTTGGCCATCAAGTAGATATACAGGGACTCCACAGATATCAGCAGGGCATTTGGATCCGGATTTCTGGGAAAGGGAAAGGAGGCTGATGAGTGAAGGAAACTGGCTTACTGCTGCTATTTTGTCCTTTCCTGATGGAAGGATTCAATCTCCCCGGGCGGCAACTTCCCTGTGCAGAATATTAACAAAGGACTGGCTTCACATCTGCTTCTTGCACAGACAGAGCCCTCTTATACTTGTTTATTTAAGAGAGAAAAAAAAATCTCTAGAATCATAAAACATATGCATGTGGATGCTCATTTTGATTATTGCCATCCCAAGTGTGATGGGCAAAGATACGACTGGGCATCAGGAACCTTCCATCTGGTTTCAGCTCTGCCACCAATTACTTGCGTGGCCTTGGGCACATAACGCCCACCCTTGGAGCACAGGACCCTTGTCCGTAATAAAATGAGGGCTTGAGCTGAATGATCTCTCTTCAGTTTTAGTAGTCAGAGCCCAAGTCTGAGATGTGATGAGTGGGCAGCCAGAAAAGCTATTGGCCTCTCATCCTCAGTGGACAAGGGAAGTGAATTATAGGACCTGGTAGTTTTGCATTAGAAGAGGGTGGTAAAACAAGGTTGTGGAGTTGGAGCAAGAAAGAGACAGGGCAACCCAAGTCATTTCTCTAGGATTTTCATATTTGACATCTGCCATTGTCCACCTGAGTTGATAACCCCCGGGGTGGGGATGAAAGCTAGAGAAAAACAGGATTCTCGGTGTGCACTTCAGTGGTTTCCTGAGCGCAGGGGATGGGGCTTTTCTATTTATTTTCCTTTTCTTCTCTTCCCAGCTCTTTCCCCCCTATAACAATTTTTAGACAGTTAAAGCCCAAACATTTACATTATAGTAATAGATCCTTCTGATGGCAGGGAGAAAGGACTTCCAAAAAGAGTCATCATTGGGACTTGGGATCTTTTTTGTTCAATGGGAATCAGTGTGTTCACTCTTTTTCCCTTCATCACCACTCACTTCTAGAAGGACTATAGGGTCGTCTTCGTAGTTTTTTGTTGCTGCTGTTAATGCTGCTAATTTATTTATTTACTTGTTTCCTTGCCTTGGCTTCCTGTGCACTCCAACACCTTTTCCAGGCCACATGTCTTGGCTTAACTGTCCCAACTTGGGCTAAATTGGGCCATGCCACTGGCTGAGCTCATGTTCTCAAGGGATGCACATGGCACACCTTCCATGTTTCTGACTATGCACATATTCGATCTCATGTCTCAAGTCTAAGTGGGAAGAGCAGGCCTTCAGGGTAGGTTAGGTGTGTGATTTTTTTTAAGTGTGTGATTTTTGTTTATCACTAGTACTTTTTAACTTGGGGAGCAAAGGTGATTCACACAGTTGGCAGTGAGAAGTGGTGGCAGGCTACCTGGCATCCTTGATGACTCACCAGCCCTGTGACCAGGAGGCCAATTGAAGCAGCTTTGAGAAGTGGTCAAGATCTTGGCCCTGGAGTTAAAGTTAGTAGGTTCAAACCCAGACCTCACTACTCTACTACTTTTATAACCTTTTGTCAGCAAGTGACTTAATCTTACTGAGCCTCCATCTCCTGATCTATATAATGAAAATAAAGGGATCACAGCTAAGGTTCTCCAGGAAAAAGACTCCGAGGCAGCATTTAGTATGCAGGATCTGTTTTAGGGCTCGGGGCTCACTGAAGGAAGAAGGAAACAGTGTTGATTAGAGGGAGAAGTCAGGTTGTAATACTGGCTCACCAAAGCCTCAGCCAACTCCACAGGGAGCTTTGAAGCTAAAATAGTTCCTCCAAGTTGTTCTGTGTTGGACTGAAATGAGCAAGACTTTTATAGTGTGTGTTGTAGTCCACCCTGGAAAAGGTTTACCTCAGTCGAGGTGGCTCTCTGCAGCTGGGGTGGTCCTGGAGGGACCAACAGCATTCCTACTTGTTCCTGCTTGTAGAACATCCAGCCCTTCACTGAAGGAGGCTCTGGGCAGTGCAGCTCCGTGTCCTTGAGGCAGAGCAGATATTTCAAGGGGTGGTTCTGATGATTGAATAGCGTATAAAAGGGGCAATCTGCCCTAACCGGTTTGGCTCAGTGGATAGAGCGTCAGCCTTCGGACTCAAAAGTCCCAGGTTCGATTCCGGTCAAGGGCATGTACCTTGGTTGCGGGCACAACCCCAGTAGGGAGTGTGCAGGAGGCAGCTGATCAACGTTTCTAACTCTCTATCCCTCTCCCTTCCTCTCTGTAAAAAAATCAATAAAATATATTTTTTTAAAAAAGGGGGGGGCAACCCTATGCCTGGCTCATGGTAGGCCATCAGTTATCAGTTGTTGCTGTCATTTCTATGGGATTGTAGGTTCCACTCCATCCTGCTGGGTGTCCTTGGGCTAGTCAACTCGTTCTCTGTGATTTAGGTTCCTGTCCAGTAAAGCAAGGAGACTCCTAGCTGCTAGTTGCCTATTGAACTCATGTGTTTTAAGTGTCCATAACTAAAACTGCTGAGAAAAATACAAGAAAATAACAATGTTATCTTTGGTGTATGGTGCTAGGCCTGCTTTCTTATATTTTCTCCTTTTATTTAACAGCTGTGGATGGAGAAACTCACCACACAAAAACCCTCATAAGAGCTAGTAAATTACAAAAGGATGGGCTTTTTTCTCTTTTGTTCAATTTAGTAACATCCTTCTTGGCAAAATGGTATCCGTGTGTTAGGCAGACTGGAGGAGAGCAAGGACCATTGAGGACTGAAACCTCATTGGGCATCAGCCGCTCCAAACACATGCTTTGGAGAATTTCAGAAATTCTGGTATTTTTCAGAACTAAAACTCATTAGCATTGTTGTAAGAGTCTATAAATACAGTGAAGGCATTTACAAATAGACTTTGTAAAACGCTTCCACACCCACAGTCTGAACACTGTCAAAACACCAGCTGCAGCTTCCCTACTTGGAAGGATCAGACTTTTTTTAAAACTACACCTACTGTGTTTTCAAAATAGTCTTGCTTCTGGCCCTGTATAGAAGATAATTTTAGCTGAAAGCCTGGGTCTGGCTCTTGGTATGAAGGATCAGGGCTCAGTAGAGAGATAGGGGATCCCAATCTCCTTCCTATCAGAATGTGGCTGGTACTTTAGAATCTGGGGAGGGGTCACTCAGAGATGGCACTGCCTATTTCTTCAGGGTGGGTCCTCATGACCTGGGCCTCTCAGTCTAGGATTTTTAACTCACTCCAGGTGAGTTCCAGTTGTAGTCCCAGGTGATCACATGGGCATCTGTGGTGGGGGAGACTCTTAAAGGAGAGCTTGTAGCAGGGGCGGGCAACCTCACCTTTTACCTTGATGACACGGTTGGGGAGAAAAGGAGAAAGAGAAGAAGCTGCAAGAATTGTACAGTTTCTAATATTAAAAGTGAACTTTAAAAGAAAGGAAAAATTCACCTATAGTCTTATCCCAGAGACAACTACTATTAACATTTTGGACTTTTTCTTTCCCATCTTTTTCCTGTGTGTGACTTGGTTTGTTTTATTGGTTTTGCATAGCTATGATCATAGTGAATGTCATATAATTTTGTCTTTTGGAAAAAACGCATTTATTGTACAAATAAATAATGCATTCCCATTTTAGGAAAAAAGGCAAATGTTCATTAAATCCACAAATGTTTTTTAGCCTGCCATGTACCAACTGCTGAACTTGATGTTAGAAATCACCCATCAGACTACCCTAGAATAACTACTAAATATTCTTCCAGTCTCTTAAAAAAATCCCTCTTCCTAATATATCAGAAGTGCACATGGGTGTATGTGCATTGAGGTGTTTTAAACTTGCCTTTGTTCCTTGACATTATAACATCATAACATCCTGTTGTCATAAACTGTTTATAAACATTATTTCAATGGCTATATAAAAGTCTGCCAAATGCCATAGGTTATTCCACTGTTCTCCTATTTATGAAAGTGTTCAGTTTTTTTCAGTTTTTCATTATTATGAATAGCACTGTGATAGACATATTAACCTGCAAAACCCATGTGGGTGTTTTGGACTATTTCTTTAGCATTTACTCCTAGATTAAAGCAGATGAACATCAAGAGGATATACATCCTCTTCTTTAAAATTACTTCTTTTTACCCTGCACTATTCCCCAAAGGCTTTGAGATAACTTTCAAAAATTAGTTGAGAACAACAGTAAAGGGGAAGTAAGGGTAGGAAAGTAATACAGTCCAAGATAAGATGAGCACAGTGCAGATAGGCAGGCAGACCTCAGAGATATTGCAGGTTTGGTTCCAGACCACCACAATAAAGCAGATATTGCAATAAAGCAAGTCACGCAAATTTTTGGTTTCCCAGTATGTATAAAAGTTATGTTTACACTATTCTGTAGTCTATTAAATGTGCAATAATAGCATTGTGACTGAAAAAAACAGTGCACATAACTTAATTTGAAAATACTTTATTGTTAAAAAAAAAAAAAGCTAAGCCTATTGGGAAAATGGCGCTAAATGGCCTGTTGCAGGGTTGCCATAAACCTTTGATTTGCAAAAACAAAACACAAATATCTCTGAAGCACAATAAAGCAAAGCAGCATAAAACGAGGTATGCCTGTAATGTGCAATAGGGTTCTCCGCAGTCCCTCAAGATAGGCTTTCACTTGACTGGAAGCTTCCAGCTGTCAAATCAAAGAGGGAAATTGCAGCTCCAAGAGTCGCAGTGACCAAAATGCACAAATAAACCACATGTTCCAAAGCAGCCAACTTGTTCTGCAATGCAGCTGCTTAACTGCTGTGCAAAGCTCCTTGTCTCCACCAACACCCCCTCTGATGTTTCCCCCAGCTGCCCACCAGGGTGTCACCTTAGACCATCCTCCCCTTTGGCCAAGAAAAAAAAAAGCAGCCCAGTGGAATTAACTGGACTTTTGTTCCCTGAATGACCTGTTTCTGTGGACAGAACACGTGTTCTTTACGTTTTAGGTCCTTGGTGTGTTCCCAAAAAGACAGAACTTTCTGGCTGTGAGTGTAACTTGAGTTCAGTCTGTTAGTATAGAGGAAGACAGCACCAAATCATTCAGGCTCCATAAATACAAAATAATATTAAGTGCCTTGAAGACTTTTAAAAATAAAAATGCTTACCCTAGGAGGTTTGGCTCAGTAGATAGAGTGTCAGCCCACGGACTGAAGGGTACCAGGTTCCATTCCAGGGCATGTACCTGCCTTGCAGGATCGATCCCCGACTCTGGTCAGGGTACATGCAGGAGGCAACCAATTGATGTCTCTCTCTCACATCGATGTTTCTCTCTGTCTCTCCCCCTCCCTTCCACTCTCTAAAAATCGATGGGGAAATATCCTCAGGTGAGGATTAACAAAGCAAAAAATAAAATAATAAAAAATAATAAAAATGCTTTCCTACTTCATTTCTAAAACATTTCATTCAGAAAGTTACATTCAAATTAATGGGCTCTCCCAATGAAATGTTTTGAAATAAAGGTCCTCAATCCCATCGTTCCTGTTGGCTTGGGATCTGTCCAAGGGATTGTGCCCTGTGGGGCCTGAGCTTTGGTAACCAAAGGAAGGAGGGGCAATCTGCTACAGTAACCTGGCCTAAGAGGGCCCCTACCACCTTAGGTGTTGGGATGAGGTGGGAAACAAAGGCTCTGCTGTGAAGTTCAAGCTGCTTCCCCTTTCCTAGTACAGTAGTCCACATTCTCCTTGAACTCTGATTCAACCAAGCTCAGAATTTTCAACTGCGCTCAGAAAAGCCCAACAAGTCTCATAATGCACACACACAGTCAGTCTAAGAGTTGTAATTTTCTTTTGGTGAAGACCAAGCCGTTTGGCTCAGCCCTGGTTCCCCAGAGTTCTCACCTCTGCTTGTCTTCGGTTGAGGGTGCTTGAGGTTATGCTTGAGGTTGAGTCAGTCTTGTTTGTTTGGGAACTGATGGGGGCTTACTTCCTTTCACTGGGTATTCTCTACCATCACAGGATATTCATGTCACACTGTGTGCTACCACCTCCACTCCTCTTGAGTGAGAAACCCAGGAGTTGTCCCTGTCAACTCCCTCCCTTACCTCCAGGTTTATAGATCTACTTCAGCTTCCCTCTGCCTCCCATTACCTCCAGGACAAACTGAACCCTGTGGTACTCAGCTCAGCAGTCTGACCTTTTCCAGTCTGACCTTTCTCCTCTCACTACTCTCTGGAGACCTCAGGCTTTAGCCTTGGGACCTCTGACCACCCTGGATCCTTGCTCAATCATGTGTCTTACTGATATCCTCACTCGTTTTTCCTCCAAGGCCCAACTGTAATGCCACCTCCTCCATGTGCCCTGGGACTGCCATGCATATCCCCTGCACTGAACCCATCCTCCCCAAAGGGTTTTGATGTGCCTGTATCTTACACAGCCAGCCTACACCATTTAGGCTTGTGGTTGTCTGTCTCTTTCTACCATTGAGACCATAAGTCCCTCCAGAGTAGGTACCACCTGGTTTGGCTCTCTCAATACCCCCATCTGTTCCTCATTGTGTGGTTTGGCCTCAGGCCAGTGTGACTGCTGGAAGCCATAAGATGGACTATTTCTGTTGCTTTCCTGGGAACAACTGCTTGGCTTCTCCCTCTCATTTTATAGGCAACATTTTTTTTTTCTGATTTCGCTGCCATCACAGACCTTGGATAATCTCATTTGGGAGCTGCCCTTTTGGAGGAATTTGGAAGAACCTTCTGCTCGTGCATGAATGGGTTGTTTCTCTCATCATCTTGGAGGCCTATTCCTATCCCCAAGGGCTCTTCCTTGCCCAAATACAGAGGGAAGTCGCCCGTGTCCTGATGGGCATGGGGGCACCCACCCAAGAGCTGTCTAATTTTACAGCCTGTCCCCAGTGCCAGCTTTCAGGCTGCCAGATCTCAACTTGACACCTTGCGCCTGTCAACAGCCTAGCTGATGTCTCAGCCCCAGGCCAGCAAACCTTTTCCTCAAGGTTAAAAGTAGTTGACCTTTGACAAGCAGCATTGGCTACATTCCTTAGTCCTTAAAAGGGAAGCTCCCAGTTACTGTTTGCTGGTGCTTATTTGGCCAGGAGACAGGGGCAGGGCCTGTGTTGTACCCTGTGTACCAGCAGGAGGGTTTGTGGCTAAAGGTGCATTGCTGAACAGTCATTATTAAAATAGCCATCTTTGAAAATGTGTGCTGGAGAGGGGGGCCTCCAGTCTGTCGGTCGCTTTGCACCAAGGCCCGTGTGGCTGGAGAACTCGTTGGCTCCTACTGAGTTCCTCGCAGGCGAGAGTGCCACCTGCCCCCCACACAGCGCACTCCTTAACTCGCGTGCAACAAGAAAGCTGACAAAATGACAAGGACACACACCAATTATTAAATGCCTGGACTTGTGTTTTGAATGTAGGGGTGACGGTGCAAAGATTGATTTGGTTGGCAGTTCGCTCTCCGGTATCCTGGACAAGGATCTCTCGGACCGCAGCAATGACATCGGTGAGTAAGGAGAACATTCTTGCTTTTCTTTGCACAATTTTGAAGGAACTGAAGAGTTCAGTTTTCCCCTTCAAGCAATCTGGTGAGAACTAACACAGCTATTTAAATGCAAGGCTGACAGCCCTGGTTGGTTTTAGGTGTTGCAGTTTTGTAAACAAGGGAAGCGATGGTGGTTCCCACATTAAAATACAATGCTTGGGAATTTTACTCTCCCCGGCCTTACAAATTCCTTGCAAGGTCCAATGAAAAGAAATGATGAATAAACCTTTTTGTAAAAGTGGGCATTAGCACTTATATTCATATTTTCCAGTGATTTATGCTTTTAATGTAATGAGGTCAATGGGTGAAAATGCAGAATGGCAGAGTTCATTGTGAACACAGCACTAAGTGTTTTGACTTTGAATTAAAATGAGCTTTGGTATAATAATTGCCACTTAGTTCAGAACATGAGTGAGTTTTCCCAAGGTCAAGATACCACCATGTGATAAATTGGAAAGTAGCTAAAGTCTCTGTGGGTAAAAAAGTTGGAGGGTCTTTTGGGGATATGCATGGGTGGGTTTGAGGTCACATGTGTGCTGGTTGAGGTCACTGTTGGTTTCACTTGGGTGACAGCCTTTTTAAGAAGTTCAAATTCAAGGACTAATTTGTTTTAGCTTTACATCTTTTATTTGTACCTATCATGGTCATAAGTTAGCACTCTCTCATATTCTACAGAAGAAAGGGGGCTACATTTGGGAATTTGCCTTTTTTAAATTAAAAATTTTTATTTCAAAATAAGTATAGATTTTGCATGCAGTTATAAGAAATAATGCAGAGATCCACATACCCTTTACCCAGGTTCCCCCCATGGTAACATCTTATGAAATTGTAGTGCATGATCACAACCCGGACTATATTGATGTTAATATAGTCCACCAGGTTCCCCAGTTTTACTAGTACTTGTGGGTATTTAGTTCTGTGTAGTTTTGTCACATGTAGATTTGTGTATCTACCACCACAGTCAAGATACAGAACATTCCATCGCCAGTAGGATCCCTCTGTTGCCTTTTTTAACCACACCCACCTCCCCTTTACGCCTCCTCTTCCCTAACCTCTGGCAGCCACTATCAGGGATTGATTGGACGTGGAAGATTTCTAGGATCATTTACTTTGGCTGCTCAATTTAGAAACAAATGTCTGATAGTTGGCAGGCCCTGTAAGAAGCACCAGATCACCTAACACACACATTCTCATCACCTGAGGTTACTCCTCTGCTGAGGTGCCATTTTCTTCTGAACCTGCAAAAAGAGTTGCATCTTCCAAACTGCTGACCTACAGTCTCTGATCTGATCTGTGAGGGCTTGGGGGTAGGATGTGTCATTGTCACTGTAAACACCAAAAGTACTTGTCTTGTTTCCAGAAACTGTTCTATATCCTCAGTCAGCTTTTGAGAAGCTCAGTCAGGAAGCATGACCAAGAGCTTCTGACAGTTTGGGCTGTCACAATAATAATAGAAGCTCTGGCCTGCTGTAGCATTTGACCTGGTTAAAGGACAGGGAAGAACAGAGCAGTTATTGGCTGTAAATGAAAAGGAATCATTGGAATGAGCCTGATTAAGTCTTGGTTCTGTGGCTGCAGTTTAGCATTCAGGCCCCATTTCAAGGCAGGGGTGGGCACAGTGTCAGCAAAGGTACTGTTGTGTGTGGAGGGACCTCCCACAAGAAGGGAGGTATTCTCCCACCTCCAGAATATACAGGGCTGTGCCTTGCTTGTGAAGAACATTGGCCTCAGACCTTTGTTTTCTTTGGGTCTGGAGATGGCTAAGGTGGCTATTGCCAAAATATGAATTTCATGTTTTTCAGTCTAACAAGCTAGTTTGTAAATGTTGGAGGCATTGATAGAAGGGGTTAGTCTATGGAAGCTTTTCATACTGTGGAAGCTAAGCACCAGCTGTATGTATTAGGAAGTCCATAAAGAAATACTGAGGTTTAGTTTGCTCTTATTTTTATAAGACTATACCAGAAAACTATAATTCCTGAAGCTAATAATTTAACATATATGTTATTTGCATTGTGAGAAATGATAATTGGCCGTTATGAAATCAACCACTACATACTTGAGTGCCTACTACTCGAGTGCAAGGCTAAATGGCTACCTCACACACAGGCCCTGCTTTCCAGGGTGTTGGAGTCTCTTTGGGCCCCTAAGACAGCAAATAAAAATTGAAGTAACACTGATGGTCTGTATAAACGATGACTTGAGTGGTAGAAAGTAATGCTGCTCAGAGTTGGGGATGCTTCTTGGTACCCAGGGTATGAGGGCAGGCTCTGTGAAGGGGGACAGACTTACCTGGATTTGGAAGTTAGATTTGCTTAGGTAGAGGCAGAGATGTGCAGGGAAATCACATGGGGACTGCTGATAGCTGAGCATAGATTCGGCCTGGCTACAGTAGAGTGTTTATTCTGGCATTGGGCGGGGGGGTGAGGAGGAGGAGACTAGAAATGGAAGTCAGGACTGGATTGAGTTGAGTTGGAGAGGGATGGATTTGTAATTGACTCTGCAGGCAGTGGGAGCCATTGATGGTTGACACTGAAGGAACATGATCAGGTCAAAAAATTCAGATATCGCTGATGGAGCTTTTGGGACAAATGAGATGAAGAAAATATGGGTGTCAAGAGTCAGGTTATTTGATAGTTCCAATGAGAGGCAGTGAGAGAGAGCCTGAATTAAACTGCTCACAAAAGAATTGTGAAAGAAGGGATAGATGAAGAAGCAGCAATGCGAGAGCATTATGGCTTGGCCTCTGTAACAGATTGGATTTGGGAGTGGGTAGGAGGAGAGAATGATTTGTTAGTTATGAGGTTTTAAAGTTGGGTGGCTGGGGAAAAACTGAGTTGGGTAGAAATAAGCATGTCTGGAGGAAGAACTGGTTTGGGGGCAAATGTGATGTAGGGATTAGGACTTTCCATGAGACAAGAACACAGAGCTGGAGTCTGCACACCTGGGTTTGAGTGCTGCGGATTCTGCTGCTGCTTGGCTGGGTGGCCTTCTATAAACTACAGACTCTGAACTTTAGCTTCTGCATCTGTAAAGAATACCAAATCTCTACCAACTTCCTCATCTTGTCTTCCAAAATTATATAAAATCACTGGGTGGGCTGCAAAAAGATAGAGATGCTTATTTCTAATGTTTGTGTAGAAGTGATAAAGCCAACAAGAAAAAGAAAATCCTTACCATGAGAAAAAAGAACCTAGAGCTGAAGATCAAATCCTGCTGCGGGAAGCCCACATGCATATAAAGGAAAAGTGGAATCTTGCAACATCACAGGAGCCAATAACAGCTTTATTGAGGTATAATTCATGTGCCGTATATAAAGGGAGGAGAGGATTTTGAGCAAAATGTCTTTAGGCCCAAATGCAGACGTGCTCTTTAGGAGAATAGGACATTGCAGAGTGACTGGCTCTCTTCAGGGCTGCTTTTGTATCTCTGCTTTTGTGGCATGTGTTTATTGCTTTGAATCAAGAAGGAAATTGCTTGTACCAGAATGTTTTGTTAGTGCTTCAGACAATTGAAGCTGTCCAAATGTGGGCTGCAGTGAATAGCAGAACACAGTCCCGAAAGCCATTCGCAATCTTCAGTGTTAGCTATAAATAAATGTGTTCCTCTTAATAAAGCTATAATTTTAAATTATTATGATATTAAATTAGAGAACATGGCTTTTTCAGACCCTGTGTGGGTAGCTACCAGCATCTGTCAGCCCACGATAATTTAGAATGAAATCAGTTTGGTCCCAAACGAAGTTGTTGATGTCAGTTTGAGATATTGTTTGTATCAAACTACACAGCCATATTTCAAGGAACATAATAGAAAACATAGATGAGCTCCAACACAGGCCTGTGCATGAATAGAAGCAAAAATTAAATTGTCCGGTTTTCTCTTGCTGACGGAAGACTCTATGTTCCAATTGAATAGGAGATTATAGGCTTCGAAGTCAAGTGCCATAACATTTACTTTTATTATGCCATATATTGCAGTTCCCCTGGCATGGCGGGATTTATTGTTATACTTCAATACTGTGGAGACTTCCCATTTCTTTTCCACTAAAGCACAAGGCAGCCAGCCTCCAGGTGGGAAGCAGCCTGGGAACTAAGCATCTAGTTTCAACTAATTGACTTATAAAAAGACCTTCTCATTCTTCTTCAGTTGCTTGCCTTCTTTGTTTTAACTTGTTTTTTCCCATTCTATTTGAGTCTTATCTAACTGTTCCCACTTCCATCTCTTTAAATGGACACCACCCCTTTTTCACTTGAGGAAGCAGAGGATTTCCCCTCCATCTTCCCCTCCCCACCCACAGACCCACACTTCACTTGGTAGTCAGCTTGGGGCCAAGTGTCAAAAGCTTTAAAGTCAATGGACTTAGGATGAGGATCTGGTTTGAAAGCTATGAAGACTAACTTTAACTTGCCCTCAGTCTCTCACAGATGCCTCTAGGTCTATTCATTTGGACCAGGAAATCAAAAAGCATTTTCCTACACCCTGAGAATGCTATTAAGAGCTAATTAATTTGGGGTGCTGACAAGTTTCTAAAACTGGATTGTGGCGATGGTCGCACAATTCTGTAAATTTACTAAAAATGCCCAAGTTGTATTCTTAAAACGGGTGACTTTCATGGTATACAAACTGTACCTCAATGAAGCTGTTAAAAATGGGGCGGGGGAGGGGAAAAAGCTAATTGTAATTCTCTTAGCACTCACTTTGCGGTCTTAATGTCAAAAAAGATATATATACACAAGTAATTTATAAGTAAGGGGTTAAAAATGCCCCTTTGACCCACTTTATAAAATAGTTGTATTTAGACTAATAGCCATTATATTTGGTGTTTCTGAGTCCTCTGTAAACCAGTCTTTTATAAATAGCATTATGTTGTGTGTGTGTTTTAAGTTTTTAAATCGTTATTGTTGAAAGTATTACATATGTCCCCTTTTATCCCCCATTGACCTCTTCTACCCTGCCCCGCCTCTGCCCCAGGCCTTCACCACCCTATGTCTATGTCCATGGGTTATGCATATATGTATACAAGTTATTTGGTTGATCTCTTCCCCCCTCCACCCCCATTCCCTCACCCCACCTTCCCTCTGAGATTCTGCAGTCTGTTCCATGCTTCTATATCTCTGAATGAATTTTGTTCATGAATTTATTTTGTTCATTAGATTCCACATATGAGTGAGATCATGTGACACTTGTCTTTCTCTGACTGGCTTATTTCACTTAGCATAATGCTCTCCAGGTCCCTCCATGCAGTCTCAAAGGGTAAGAATTTCTTCTTTTTTACTGCTGCATAGTATTTCATGGTGTAATTGTACCACAGCTTGTTTATCCACTCATCTACTGATGGGCATTTGGACTATTTCCAGATCTTAGCTATTGTAAATTGTGCTTCTATGAACATAGAGGTGCGTATATTCTTTCTGATTGGTGTTTCAAGATTCTTAGGATTTATTCCTAGAAATGGGATCACTGGGTCAAATGGCAGCTCCATTTTAAAATTTTTGAGGGACCTCCATACTGTTTTTCACAGCGGCCGTACCAGTCTGCATTCCCACCAGCAGTGTACTAGGGTTCCCTTTTCTCCACATCCTTGCCAGCACTTGTCATTTGTTGATTTGTTGGTGATAGTCATTCTGACATGTGTGAGGTGATAGCCTCATTGTCATTTTAATTTACATCTCTTGGATGATTAGTGACTTTGAGCATTTTTTCATATGTCTCTTGGCCATCTGTATGTCCACTTTGGAGAAGTGTTTATTTGGGTCCTTTGCCCATTTTTAAATTGGATTGTTTGTCTTCCTTTTGTTAAAGTATATGAGTTCCTTATATATTTTGGATATTAACCCCTTATTGGATGTATCATTGACAAATATGTTCTCCTATGCAATGGGCTCTCTTTTCATTTTGTTGATGGTTTCTTTTGCTGTGCAGAAGCTTTTTATTTTGATGTAGTTCCATTTGTTTATTTTCTCCTTAGTTTCATTTGCCCTAGGAGATGTATCGGTAAACAGGTAAACATATTGCTATGAGAGATGTCTGAGATTTTGCTGCCTATGGTTTCTTCTAAGATTTTTATAGTTTCATGACTTACATTTAGGTCTGTTATCCTTTTTGAGTTTATTCTTGTACATGGTATAAGTTGGTGGTCTAGTTTCATTTTTTGTCAAATGCTTTTTCTGCATCTATTGATATGATCATGTGATTTTGTCTTTCAATTTGTTTGTGTGATGTATCACCTTTATTGACTTGTGAATATTGTACCAGCTTTGCATCCCTGGAATAAATCCCACTTGGTCATGGTGTATGATCTTTTTAATATATTGCTGGTTCCGATTTGCTAATATTTTGTTGAGAATTTTAGCATCTATGTTTATCAGGGATATTGCCCTGTAATTCTCTTTCTTTGTAGTGTCTTTATCTGGTTTTGGAATTAGGATAATGCCAGCCTCATAAAAAATAAATAGCACTATGTTTTAGATGTGTTAAGAAAGCTCTCTAAAAGCATGCGGGGGGGGGGGGGGGTACCCTTTTGTAATACAAATAGGTTCCTTTAAGGTGTTAAATAAGGATATTGTTTTACAAAGACTTTTTTATTGAGTTTAGAGAGAGAGGGGGAGAAACATCAATTTGTTGTTCCACTTATTTATGCATTCATTGATTGATTCTTTTCTGTGCCCTAACCCAGATCAAACTTGTAACCTTGGCATGTCTGGACGATGTTTGAACCAACTGAGCTACCTGGCCAGGGCTACAAAGTTTTCTTAAATTGAGGCCCAGCTGGCCCAGCCGGTGTGGCTCAGTGACTGACGTCAACCTATGAACCAGGAGGTTATGGTTCGATTCCCCTGATCAGGGCACTGCCCAGATTGCGGACTTGATCCCCAGTGGGGGGCATGTAGGAGGCAGTGGATCAGTGATTCTCGTCATTGATGTTTCTATCTCTCCCTCTGCTTTCCTCTCTGAAATCAATAAAAGTATTTTTTTAATTGAGATCCAGCTGGACATTGATAAGTATGATTATAGCTGTAGTTATAGAATATTCACAAAATGTTTAGAATATTTAGGAGTGTTTTCTAAGAATATTTGTAAGTAGAATATATCTTTATAATCCTGATTCCTCTTTTAGGTACAATTTGCAGATAGTTGCTTCTGAAGAATGTAGCTGTGTATGTAATGTCCTAGTGTGAGAACCATTCCTCCAGTACAGTTACGAGTGTATGCTCCCTTTCTTCATCTGCCTTCTCCTATCTTCCTGAGGTTATAGTGGGTGAAATAATAGCAGCCAGAGCGAGCAAGGGGAAGGAAAGAAGGAACTAACAGTGACTGGGGTGCCACCTAAACATCTTGTATGTTTTGAGTATTCTCATCATCACCAGCCATGTAAAGGAGATGTAATGACTCTCATTTTCATAGGGAAGGGACAGGGGATAAAGAAAGCCAGGTAATTTGGGCAAGGTTAACGGGCTAGTGAGTAGCAGAGTTTGATTTGAACCCAGGTCTCCCTGACCCCTGGGCCAGATATTTCAGTGCATGAAGTTGGTCTGCATCAGCAGTTCTCAACCACTCTCCCCAGATGATGTTTGATGATGTCTGGAGATATTTCTGGTTGGCACAGAAATATTTCGAACCATAACCTCCTGGTTCATAGGTTGACGTCAGTCACTGAGCCACACCGGCTGGGCCAGCTGGGCCTCAATTTAAGAAAACTTTGTAGCCCTGGCCAGGTAGCTCAGTTGGTTCAAACATCGTCCAGACATGCCAAGGTTACAAGTTTGATCTGGGTCAGGGCACAGAAAAGAATCAATCAATGAATGCATAAATAAGTGGAACAACAAATTGATGTTTCTCCCTCTCTCTCTCTAAACTCAATAAAAATTTATATTTCTGGTTCGTACTTAGTTTCTGGTGGGATCTAGTGGGTAGAAACCAAGGACACTACTAAACATTCCACAGTGCACAGGACAACCCCAAAATAAGGACCAATCTGGCCCTAAATGTCAACAGCACCAAGATTGAGAAAGCCTGGCTGGTGTCAAGAATCTGATGGTGAATTGGGAACTGCTGGGCCAAGGACAGTGTCCCCTCAAGTGCAGGATTGTGGCCCATCTCATTTCCTGAGAATCTCTATAAAACACAATTTGAAATAGTTTCAGAGTTTTTTGCAACTGATGACTTTATATACAAAAAAGTAAGTATATTTGAAGTAATTGAATATCAACCAAGAAAGTCTCCATGACCTTTGAGAGAGTACTCTTCCTCAGGTTTATGGCAAATCACTTGCTCTAGAAAAAAATGATATGATTTGAGTCTGATTTTTACATGGGAGGATTTTTATATTTGGGATTAGATACTCCCAAGATTTAATATTTAGTGTTTAAGTGAGTATTAAATAAAAAGACAATAAACATGAAATTTAATTAATGCTATATTATAAATTTGTGCTCTGTATACTGAAGCTTTTCATGATATATATGAAGCCATTTAATAGTGACTATTACCACAAAATTTTTGTTATGACACCAAATCTCTATAAACAAGTGATTGAATTCAAAAGTTATTTTGACATTTTTGCCTTTTCCCATAAGAAATCATTTCTTGGAGTCTTTGGACAGATTTGCAGGGTACACTTAGATCTCTGGCTTTGAGCTATTGGTTTTTCTGTCCTTTTTTATATTTTAAATTTCCCCTTTGATCCTTGTAGCATTTCAGGTCAGCTAAAGTGAATTCTCAGGTTTAATAGGACAACATATACTGTGTCCTGCCTGTCTTAAAGAACCTCCAGGAGTGACATTTGGAGTGTTCCAGATGGACTGCTGGCTGACTGTGTGTGTGAGTGAGCCGTGCCTCTCAGCTCTCTTGGGGCTAGCTGCTCTGACATGAGAACTTACATGCAAGGGCCACGGCTCACTCCTACAGTGTCTCTTTACCAGTGACCTTCAGACACGGCCTTGGGGATCAAGAATGTGGCTGACATTACCCATGCAGAAAAGAGGAAGATATGATCTCTGTTATGTCAGGGTCAAGTCTGTGGATGAGGCTGTGAAGTAAGTGTGTGTGTGTGTGTGTGTGTGTGTGTGTGTGTGTGTGTGTGTACATGTGCCACTCTGGACCCTATTCAGGGACACAAATCATGATCAGACTTCACTTTCTATCAGGATATTTGAGAAGCAATATGCATTTCTCAAGCATGATGACAAAAAGCAAAAGAGGTTGTGCTTAGTCAAGTAAGTGCTTTATACCAAGGAAGTGAAACAGATTGAACTTCTTGACTCCTGTTAATTCAGAACAGGTTCTATGCCTGGACCTCTCCCTGCAGTGCCTCTGCCCTGGTTCCTGACTTTTCACCTAAGACTCTTAGGGGCTCAAAGCCTAGGTTTGCGCTGAGTAAATGAGCTCAAGCTGGCAACCAGCACTGGATTCAAAATCAGCTCACAAACCTCAAGGAGATGGGCTGGTGGCAAGGCCTATCCCCAGTATTCCCAAGAGTCTGATCCCAGATGTAAACCGGGGGTGTCCACTAACAGACCTTCGCAGAAACATTGGCCCACACCAAAACCGAAGTGCTCACCTCTGCCTGCTTGGTCCCCCTTAGGGCAGTCCTGGCATTTGGCAGTCCATCGCATTGGCTGGGTTTGTACTTAGTTTTGATGGGTTCCATACACATCTTTTACCCCATCACATCCAATAAGCACAAAAGTAACAAACATTCAACGTGTCAGTAGCAAAAGTCTCATGAATACTATAGAAACACAGGTGGACATTAAATAAATCAAAGTGAGGAGATGGTAACAAATGTTGCATAGCCTCATGAGAGTATTTGAGGGTGTGAATTATTCTCAATCACAAAAAATGAACAGTGCCATGCTGCCTGAGCCACCTACAGCTATTAGCCTGCTCAGAGGAAAAGTAACTGACAGGTGAGAGGAGTGGAGGGACATTCAGGTGTGTAGCAAGCTCAGTTCAGACAGCCCTTGGCTTGGAGAGGTTCACAGTACTCAGTAGTCATTTGCATTAGTGGTCCAGCCCAGAAGCTTACCTGTGTGCAGAGGCAGCATATGCTCCCCTGGGATTTTGGTCTCCTGCCTCTCTGTGGTCAGGGCTCTCGAATTCTTCCTTCAGCCCAATGACTTGGGAATTTCTGCTTTTGCTACATGCTGAGACCATTTATACTAGTAGCTTCGAGCATACAAATGTAGAGGGGTTAAAGTAAGCTATGCACAGGAAAGGGACTTATCTATATAGTACTTGTTACATTCACAGTGTGCTCAGCTGAGGCCTCTGAGCTAGGGAATAAATGTGGAGGCAAGAAGAGAACAGGTGATGTTCAGCTCTGATTGCACATGGCATTTATTTGGCCTGCAGTACCCCCTCTGCCCACTGCCTGTGGCTCACAGATTGGCAGGGCCCAATTATGGCTTCCATTTGACTTGGAAATATCCAGGGGGCTATACCACCTGCCAGAAAACCATGCTCAAGTGCCCCTTAGCCATACTAAAAGCATAATAAACAAACTACACATTATTAAGTAGGAAAGCTGAATTATCATCCCCTTTCTCTAGCTATATACTTTTGTTTAAGGTATGGTCTAGAGCAGTGGTTGGCAAACTGCGGCTCGCGAGCCACATGAGGCTCTTTGGCCCCTTGAGTGTGGCTCTTCCACAAAATACCGACTTCTGCGCATGGGCCACGAAGTTTCAATCACACTGTACGTGCGCGCCCACACGTGGTATTTTGTGGAAGAGCCACACTCAAGGGGCCAAAGGGGCACATGTGGCTCGCAAGCTGCAGTTTGCCGACCACTGGAGAGGCCTTGGCCTTATCAGCCCCTTGCTACCTTTGATTCACTGAATGAGAAAAGTGATGAGCACTTGAGGAGTGAGGTTGGTGAGACCCACTAGAAGGTTATTAGATCTGGTGGCGACAAGCTAAGGATGAGGTGTAAGGGCCAGATTTAGAACCAAAAGAAGTCTATTTAGTTACGAGGCGACCTGCAGTGATGCTCTTTATCCCCTGTGGTCTGAGCCATCTCTCCCTGAGGTTGTTCATAATCTTTGGAATTTCATAGAATCATCTACCAAACAAAATAGGCTTTTAATGTGAGGGAGTGCTGATTTTTATTTCACTAATTAAACACATTTTAAAAAATGATTGCCATCGCTCGTCCAGTGTGCCTCAGTGGTTTAGCATTGCCCATGCACCAAGATGTCGGCTGTTCACATGCCCCGGTTGCAGTTGCAGGCTCAATCCCCGGTAGGGGGTGTGCAGGAGGCAGCCAATTGATGTTGATGTTTCTCTTATCGATGTTTCTCTCTCCCTCTCCCTTCCTCTCTCTCTCTAAAATCAATAAAAATATATTTAAAAAACAAAACAAAAATATGAATGCCATCACCTTGTAGAAGGGATATAATCTCCAAGTTTTTTTAAATGAACAGATTTAGCCGAAACCGGTTTGGCTCAGTGGATAGAGCGTCGGCCTGTGGACTGAAAGGTCCCAGGTTCAATTCCGGTCAAGGGCATGTACCTGGGTTGCGGGCACATCCCCAGTGGGAGATGTGCAGGAGGCAGCTGATCAATGTTTCTCTCTCATCGATGTTTCTAACTCTCTATCTCTCTCCCTTCCTCTCTGTAAAAAATTAATAAAATATATTAAAAAATTAAAAAAATGAACAGATTTAGCTTACTGGGAGACTCACGATGTTGGCCTTCTTTTTCTCCTTATGACTGGCGATAACTTTATCATGGACGCATGCGTACCAGTTCATGAGGTGTCATTTGAAAACCACAGGTCAGGCGCTTGTCTGCAGAGGTGAGGGGGGGAGGAGAAATGTCAGTGGGAGGGCATACAAAAGGCCCCAGAGAGAGGCGGGTGTTGAAGCTCTGGCAAAAACTCACCACCCAGATATATACAGTTAGATTACCTTTTTTATAGAGATACAGTAGCTTGTGATTTTTTAAAAATCACTCATGGAATGTCAGAGTTTTAAGAGCACTTTAACTACTTTGTACCTCTGTCCTCTGTTTCCCCCGGGGCTAGAGAATGGGGCACACCAGCCCTTCTAGCAGTTGGGGAGGCACTACCCTCCTTGCATGCAGTGAAAAGGGCACTGGGCTTCAGACAGGTGGTATCTCCTCCTCACATTTTTTACTCAGCATAAATATGGGCTTCTGTGTAATTCTGGACATTAGGATGTTGTTTCACACGTGCATTAAAATTTTGTGTCGGACTGCTCTTCCTTTGTCTAAGTAGAGTGCATTGACTAAGATGGAATGCCCTGTGTGACTTGCTCACTAAAAGGAAACTGACCCTCAGCCCGGTTGCATATCCCCCTACATCAGACCATTGGACCTGCCTCACACCCCTTTCGATTTTGGTTTTTCATCTTTAAACCAGAGGCTTGGATAAAATGATCAAAGGGGCTCGGGTCAAACTCTCAGCCTTATTTCTCTGAATCTGTTTCTTTTAGCTGAGTTGTCTGGACATTGAGAAAACTGCTCTTTTGGTAACCTCTGAATCCTCTTTAAGATGAAATAGCTTATTCTTTTATTTGTCTCTTTACCCCAATTCCTTTAGTTCTATTAGTTCCTTTAACCTAGAATTGATCATGTGTCCCTTTCTGAGGTCTCATCTAGGCTTTCTTTGGCCTAAAGATGTTTGCTTATAAAAGATTTGCTGGCCACCTTAGCCAGTTTGGCTCAGTGGATAGAGTGTCGGCCTGTGGACTGAAGGGTCCCAGGTTCAATTCAGTCAAGGGCACATACCTCGGTTACAGGCTCCTCCCCAGCCCGGGCCCTGGTCAGGTGCATGCAGGAGGCAGTCAATCGATGTGTTTTTCCCACATTGATATTTCTCTCTGCCTTTCCCTCTCTCTTTCACTTTCTTTAAAAATCAATGGAAAAATATCCTCAGGTGAGGATTAAAACAAAAGATTTGCTGGCCATATGCAAGTCTAGGTTATTAACAGTTATGGGTATAATAGTTATGGCATAAATTTTATAAAGTTTTAAAATTATTCATTTGCCTTTAAAAGAACTTGTCATGATCTTTTTACCCAAATTATTACAGAGAAATGTAAAGGTATAGGATGTTTGTCATCCTAAATAAATTTGAGTTCCTAGAGCAAACCCTTATAGAGAGTCAACATAATCCCACGGGTTCATCGAGGAAAAGGTGCAGTGTACTGGATAAACCATGCTCCTTAGGTAAGCACTTTTGGATTTGAATCCTAGCTTTGCAAATTCTCAGATGAGTGACACTGAGATCCACTTTCCTCTTATATATGACAGGGTTAGTAATGCCCACTTACCTTAGAGGGTTGCTGTAAAATTGAGACATAATGATGTGATGTGGCTGACACAAAACAGGCACTTTCTGTCTGATAGTTGGTATAGCTGCAGCTCAGATAGAGAGAAGCACCAGGCATAAACCTTCATTCTTACCATGAATACTATTATTGGAAATTAGGAAAGTTCTTAAACACATAACATAAACCAGCTGGCTAAGATTTTGATAGCTACATCTGGAATCAATCATTTCATACCTATTCTACTCAGTCGTGTCTTTATTTTAAAGAGTTTCTCCCATGTATATGTTAGTATATGTTTTTTATAAATATATATTTTATTGATTTTTTACAGAGAGGAAGGGAGAGGGATAGAGAGCTAGAAACATTGATGAGAGAGAAACATTGATCAGCTGCCTCCTGCACACCTCCTACTGGGGATGTGCCCACAACCAAGGTACATGCCATTGACCAAAATCGAACCTGGGACCCTTCAGTCTCAGTCCGCAGGCCGACGCTCTATCCACTGAGCCAAACCAGTCAGGGCGAGTATATGTTTTGATCATTCATATACTAATGCCCCCCAATTACAAAGGGATTGGGTACTTACTTTAAAAAAATAAAAGAACCCAGGAAGCTAGAAAGTACAGTCCCCTAGTATCTCAATCTCTCCCTGACATAATTACTGTTCATTTGTTACACATACTTTTAGAAATGGATGAATTTTTTAATGTGATCATGTTATATATATGGTTCTGACTCATTATTTTTTTACTAAGTAATGCATGCTTAACATCTTTTCATGTAAGTCACATAGATCAACCTTATACTTTTAAAGGCTAAGTAATATTCTATTGTATGATTCTACCATAATCAGTTCTCTAGAAGCAATGCGCAAAGAGGAGCCTAAGACAGGAATCTGAGAATGGGATTACTTGTACCTTAGGGGGCCATGGAAACTTCTCAGACTACACATAGTGCTCATCTTCTTATGTGTTCTTTCTTCAAACTTATCTCTTGAGAACCCTGGTGTCATCCTGTTTCTCCTTTTCCTGTTCCCCTTTTCCAGTTGCCCTCTCCTGTTTTATATGGCATAGCCAATTTCTTGTCCAGTCCAGGGGTATAAAAACCCCTGGTGCAAACTAAGAGACAGTTCTAAGATTGGTGTTGGAATTGAGAAACTGAGTGACTCTATCAACTGGACAAAAAATCCATTTACAAGTCAGTTGGTTTCCAATTCATTGCTTCTAGCAAAATTGAAAAAAATCTCTATTGAGCTGTACGTTGATGGATTGTTAAAAATAGTTCTTGATGATTCTAGACCACTCTCTGAGTTTTGGTATATAACTCGAAAGGACTTCAAAGAACCGACTGACTTTGTGATAAAATTTTTTACATTTCCATCTACCTCTATTTATGTGAACAAAGTTTCTTGGCACTTACAACTATAAAATGAAAAATAGGAATAGAATTGGTACCAAACCATGTCATTTTGTGCTAAGTAATAATCATCCAATATGCATGAAGTATCTGGGGGGGGGGGACCCAATAAAATTCTATGTTTTATGCTTATAAATTATCAAGATGTGTGGTATGTGTATATACATATGTTTTGATCATTCATATACTAATAATTATAATGATAACTCAGTCCAGAAGAAAATAATTTTTACACTTAGAGTGTTATGATTTCAGGAAATAAAATCATAAATTTCTATTTACATGCATTTTATAGCATAAAAGATAATAATTAACAAAGGCCAAAAATACATAAAATTCAGCAGTGGAAGTATAATGGAATATGAATTTCAGAAGGGGAAAGGAATGATGCAGAATTTTCAACTGTTAAAGAAAAGCTTATTCATGACCCTTTTTATTTTAACTATTTTTAAGTATATTTTATTGATTTTTTACAGAGAGGAAGGGAGAGGGATAGAGAGTTAGAAACATCAATGAGAGAGAAACATTGATCAGCTGCCTCCTGCACACCCACTGCTGGGGATGTGCCCATAACCAAGGTACATGCCCTGGACTGGAACCGAACCTGGGACCCTTCAGTCCGCAGGGTGACGCTCTATCCACTGAGCCAAACCAGTTAGGGCTATTCATGACCTTTTTAAATTGATGATGGTAGTTGTTACATTGCTGTGGTATTCAAATACATATTGAATGTATTTAAGAGAACAATAAAGTTATGTTTTAAAATATCAATATTTAGATTATAGCAAAGTATATCCTTTGTGACTAAAACTTACACAAAATTTTAGATGTCAACTTAAGATATGTGAGGGGATACATGGGTTTTCAAAATCATTTTAGAAGGTACACTGGCAAAACAGTCTGAAGACCACTGGCCTCATAAGTATATCATTCTACACTTAGATAAAGATTTCTACAGGTTAATTTGTAGAAGTGGAATATGTGAAGGTTTACACATTTACCTTTGGCAATAGGTATTGCCAAATGGCATCTCAAAAAGGTTGTGCAAGGTTCCTGAGAACTACTATTTCCAGTAAAAGAAATACACTTTTATTAAATCTTTTTGCATAGCAAGTTGGGCCTATGTTGAACAGTTTTTAAAGGCATGAAAATGTGACGAGTTGCTTTTCCCCACTTAACATGGCTTATTATTGATTCACATGAAGCACTTTACCGCTCCTCAGTGCTAGACTTCAGTAAGACATATGCACCCTTCTCCTGATCTAAATTTGGTCCCCATGCTATCATTGCTAATTTCATCTTTTTACCTTGCTTTCATAGTAGCTAGCAGAATTTGTAAGAGAGAGAGAGAGAGAGAGAGAGAGAGAGAGAGAGAGAGAGAGAGTTTTTCTCTCTCTCAGGGGGCTCGAAGCTTCATGAAGCAGGGACCATCGCTATTTTGTCTATCCCTGTATCCCCCCCCCCCCCCATGCCTAGCCTGGAGACTGGCTCATAGTTCTCACTCAGTAAATATGCCTTCAGTGAATGGACTGAACATGAATGAGAAGAAATACCATGATGTTGGGTCATGATAGAGATTTTTGTTGCCACTAGCCACAAGCGACTGTTTAAATTTAATTTAATTTCAGTAATCACCCTTAGCCATAGTCCGTGCACTCATTAGCCACATGGGACTAGTGGCTACCATATTGGATAGTATAGATATAGTAGGTTCTGATCACCACAGCCAAGTTTTAATGGATAGCGCTGATTTAGAGTGATTACTTGCATTCTCAAAATTATCACTATGCCTGGCATGCAATAGATATTTAATAAATGTTTGATTAAGTGGATGAATAAATAAACTCCTAATATCCCTCTCTTATTCTTGTAATAGATTTCTCATTCTAAGCCGTATTCCACTCCACAGGCTGCCACCAGGGATATTAAAGTACAGATCTGAGTATGTCCCTTCACTGCTTGAAGTTCTTCCCAAGTTCCCATGATATCCCAGTGCCTTATGTTTCCATGCAAACATTACTTTGAACTGAATAGCCAAACATTCTCAGTTAACTAACTCCTTCCATTTCTTGCCAGAGATTTCCTTAAAGAAGTCAGCCTCTTTTTCTGTCCTTTTAAAGCACATTTGAATAAAATAGAAAAAGGCAGTTTGTTATCAAAGCATACAGTGATTTCTTCACCAAAGAAAATTACTTTTTTTTTAGTATATTTTGTTGTTCTTGATGTAGAAACAAATCTCAGAATTCACCATTGGTTGAATGAGGAAAGTAAGATCAAGTGTTCCTGCTGTCTGTCCAGTGCTCTGTAGTGGAAAGAATTCCACAGATCTGAATTGGAATGTGGGCCCTGTCACTTTGTGAGTGTGACCTTGAGCAAATGATCTAACCTCTGACCTTCCCTCTCTCCCTTTATGGGAGAGAGCAGCACCTACAGAGCGTGGGTTTTGGGGAGGATTACATGAGCACACATGTGTGAAAGATGGAATAGTAGAGTGGCTGAACAGTAGCTCAAACCTGTTTACTCTCAGCAGCTTTCATCTTGCAAACATCACACCTGGATTGTAAATGAAAACACAACAACTGATCTGCTATATCCTTACACATTTTGGCGGGCTTATTTTCCTGCAGAAGCTGATGATTGCTCAAATGAGAATTTTTTCGTTGGTGAGTCAGCTAACACAGGTGTTCATTTGACCCCCAATTATGGGCATATCTTTGTAGTCTGCACAGATGTTCCACCACTAGTCACATGATTTACGTGCAGGGTGAGATTTCCTCCCTGCAGCCCTGCGGGTTTAGAGTTTACTCATATCTTAAATCTTAATGTTTAAAAAGTATGTGTGTTTTTTTCATTAAGGTTTTAGCCTTACTATTAGATCTCTGTCTCCTAATCCCACAATTCCATCAATGGTGTATGAAAACAAAATTCTGTCTGTGTGATTTGAAAGAGTTTTCACATAATCTCTCATTTACAAAAGAATAACTCTCCAAAGCTGATAGCTCAGATCATTCTCTTTTTTTTTCTGGTAGAAAAACTGAAGCTCAGAAAGGTTGTTTGTTAATTTATTCATTGATCATTAATTGAACACTCACCTCAAGCCAGGAATGATGTTAGGCCCGGGACAAACAGAGATAACAGCCACAGTATTTTCCCTGGCTCATGTGGGAGATAGATAAGTCAACAAAGAATGTCAGTTCAGGGTGCTAAATGCTGAGATTGGAGTGATGGGTGACTAGGGGAGCAACCAAGCCAGACTTTAGGGTGCAATCTGGCTTCTTGGAAAAGATCCCAGTTGCCCGAGCCAAGCCTTGATGGCCCCAGTGGAAGGGAGGAGAGGAGAGGGGACAAAGTTGGCTGAGGGACAGAGAGAGAGGAGGGACTGGCTCTAAGGCACTGGGATTTCATGGAAATGTGGGAAGAACTTCAAGCATTGAAGGGACACACTCAGATCTGTACTTTAACATCCCTGGTGGCAGCCTATGGAGTGGTATGGGGCTTAGAGTGAGAAATCTATTATAGCGTTTCCAGGTGAGAAGTTCCACCACTTTAGTGATCCTTGACAGGGGCATGCGGAAGGAGGGATGGCTTCCAGAGATAATGGGAGATAGTGATGTTGCCAGGTTTCAAAGGAAGGAAACTTCCATTCCAGGGCTTTCTCGAGTTCAGAGCAGTGAGCCACAATGAATAAACAGAGCCATTTAAGAGCTTGCAAATAGTTATTTTGGTGACAGCTGGCTTGTCTCATACTTCTGACTTTTTCTTCTCTGTGTTTTCAATGGATGTGCTCTAGGTCACCTGTGGTCACTCATAAAATCCCTCCTATCCGTGGAAAATGAGTCCACATTTTCTAATTGAACTAAATAGGGTGTGACTGAAATTCATGGAAAATGGGCAATTCCATGTGGCATGAAGAATCAGAGGACTTTCCAAGCCAACTCTGTGTCCAACATGAATTATCCCCGTATGTCTGCAGAGGGCTCGTTTTCCAAGTATCACGAAAACCAAGAACCTCTCATCCTTATGAAACTGGCTTTAAAAAAAAAATACCCACCATTCCATTTGCCAGCTCAATGGATTTGGATTGACTTATAGGCATTAAAACTATATTTTTATTAAGAGGAAAAATTCCCAGCCAGGCTGAGAAAGCTCATATCAAATTTCAGCCTGATTCATTTCAAAACCACCATGGAAATTGCGACATTTTCTTCGCACCACAATGGGTTAGTCATGGAAATTCTGCCTGAATCTCAGCTACCATGATCACAGTCATGAGAGCGTGCTCTGTGCCACCGAAAACTTAGGTTACAGTGCTGAAGAGTTTCCCCCTTCACTGTCAGAAAGCAGAAGTCGTTGCAATTCAGGGTCTGAGGTCCCTATTTCAGCAAGTGACCTCATACTTGGTGTGTCTTTTTTTTTCTGGAAGTTTTTTATTGTTGTTTCAAAAAGTGCTTTTTAAAAGCTCAAACTAAAGAAAGTTCAACGTAGCTGAATATGCATGAAGAAGTGAAAAGCCCCTCCCCCCCCCCCCCCCCCCGTCGGACTCTGACCCTTTTGAGTGACAGATGAGGCAGTCTTCTTGGCCATCTGTCGGGAGACGCTGGCTGAGTGTAGCCAGGCTTCAGCATGTGTGGGTCTTTTTAGTGCAGACCTCAGCCAGTAAAATGAAATGGGCCAGCCAAGCAGCCGTGGCACAGAATGCTGCCTTCCACCCTGAAGCTGCCGCCTCACATCCCACTAGCAGTCACTTCTGTAAGCTGCACTCCTAGAATCAGAGTTTTTTTCTTGAGCATAGTTTATGCATTCATTGGCTTGTTGAGTTGTTCACGTGTTCCTTCATTTGCAGAATATTAAGCACGTTTTCTCCAGGAATGTGCTAGTCATCGAGAGCTCAAAGATAAGTTCCTGCCCTCCTGGGGCTCACAGTCTAAGTGTGGGAAACAGACACCCACCTCTGAGTCATTTTGAAAGTATGATTTATGACAGACCACCATCTCACACACCATCAAACCTGCAACTCCCAGGGGGGCTTAATTATTTTAGGAGGGTGGGTGGGGAGCAAAGATGGATGGAGTCCTCTCTGGATTCTAGCAGATGCTTCCTGGGCATGAACTTGTCTATTCCTGCACACCAGTGCATGTACAGAGTCCATCCTAAGGGGACCTGGGGCCATTCCACATGCTCCCCACACCCCTCTCCCATCTAACTCTGTACGCTGGGTCACCTCATCAGCCTCCTTCTCACTTCAGCTGCAGTGTTTCTGACCTGTCACCAATGCCCAAGCCTTTGGTTACCACTTTGATCGACTGCTCTGGCCCCTTGTTGCCCCCTCCCCCCAAACGGGTCCGCACTGCCCAGCCCAGTATTGCGTCTTACTCCTGATAACTCACCTGCCCTGAAGTCTATCTACTCACTGGGCCCTGGAACACCCCATCACTTACCTGATGGCCCCTACCCCAGCTCACTCTCCTCTCTCTGCTTGGTCAAGTCCTTACTTATCCCTCCCTCCCCTTCTTTACTTGCCTGCATGCTCATATCACCTGGGGAGATTGAAATGCTACCCATGCCCAGCCTTTACCCCAGACAAATTCAGTCAGTCCCCAGCATGGGGTCCCGGCATGAG
Source organism: Myotis lucifugus (assembly GCF_000147115.1). NCBI lineage: Eukaryota > Metazoa > Chordata > Mammalia > Chiroptera > Vespertilionidae > Myotis > Myotis lucifugus. Next base: position 1,238,652 of record NW_005871097.1, read on the forward strand.
TCAAGTCTTTTTACTTGTCCAGGTGGTTCCACTGTGCAGCTAAGGTGGAGACCCAGAGTCACTTAGCCTTTAATTGTTCCGTAATGGCTTCACTCTGCTCAGATTTTGCCTCCAGAGCTTGCTTCCATTTCCTGGACAGAGCCATAATATAGGTGGTCCCTCTCAGCCCCTGGTAGCACACAGCCAAGGCCCCCAGCAGCACCTTGTTTGCTGGAACCATTATCAACCCTCTTCTTCACCTCCCATGGCTGCCTGCTCAGCATTTGCTCCTCAGTTCTGTGTCCTCTCTCCTTTCTCTCAGGCTTCCTCTGCAGTCTTTGTGGCCCCTGTCCTCTGTAACCAGCTGCCCCCCATGAGCAGACCTCCCTAACCTGGGCCTTATTTCCTACTCCCTGTTTGGAAGCTGCATAGAGAACCTGCTAAACACATTGTATACAGAGTGTATGCAAGGATGTTGGTGGACACGTTTCTATAATTTAAAAAAATTGGAGTGGGGAATGATATGGAAATGAATCATCCAATAATAGGGGATTGAGTCAATAAAACATGAATTGCCATGCAGTAGATTATACAGCAATCAAAATATTTATGAAAAAAATTTAGAGTTGTGGCATGTTATGTTAATGAAATAAACAGATGCAATACTACTTATAGTGTGAACTAGACTATTTTTAGAAAAAGCCCGGAGGGTAATATACCGAAATGCTAATAGTAGTTGTCCCAGTGTGGTAAGATTATAATTGACTTTCTTTTGTTATTACAATTTTATGTGTTTTTTAAAAATTATACATTGAGTAAAAGTAAAAAAAATATACTTTTATAATCAGAGAAAAGGTGACTTTAAAAAAATTGAGGGAATGTTAATGTCAGATGGTAGCTTTTGCACTCAATCCAAGTGTATAATGAGGAATTTCCTTTTCAGACAATGTGGAGTTAGTAAAGGTGAGTCCTGGGGTGTGGTCAGGAGGGGGACTTTTAGGAAAATAAAATTATCTTAAAGGGAAGGCCCCTGAGAGGGTCAGAGCAGTGAACTGGCTCTGGAGAGGCCCACCTAGCAGTGGAGGTCTTGGCCCATCCTTGAGCCCTACTGAGCTGGCTTGCGAGGTGGGACCCTTTTTAGGAGCCTCACTCTGGTGCTGGGTGCTGATTGGCTCCTCCTTTGGTCTCTGAGCACCACTGATATTTTTCTTTATGCTGTCTCTACAGATAGTTAGCCTTTGGTTGTATTTGCCTTGCTCTGATAAAATAAAATAAGTTCATTGACTGGTTATTCATTTACCAGGTGCTAGCATAAAGTCACTTCATATAATCCCTGGTGTAATGTAATGGTTTGTACTGATCAGTGACGTGTGCTTGGTTTTGCATATTCCACTAAGGGAAATAATTTGCAGACAACACCTGCCTGTTCATTAATAGAATAAAGCCATCACACAGCCGGCTCACTTATCATAACCATCAATAAAAGAGAGCTCTCCAAAATAAGGAGGGGAAAAACACACATACTTTTAAAAAATTCTTTATTGTTGAAAGTATTACGTATGTCCCCTTCTGCATCCCCCCATTGTCCTCTCCCAGCCTGCCTCCACCCCCCAGCCCTGGCTTACACCGCCCCCATTGTCTGTATCCATTGGTTATGCTTATATGCATACAAGTTTTTTGGCTGATATCTTCCCCCCCTACCCAGCCTCCCCCCACCCCCACCCCGCACCTTCCCCTGCCTTTCCTCTGAGGTTTGACTGTCTGTTCAATGCTTCTATCTCTCTGGATCTATTTTTCTTATTCAGTTTATATTGATCATTATATTCCACAAATGAGTGAGATCGTGTGATACTTATCCTTCTCTGACTGGCTTATTTCGCTTAGCATAATGCTCTCCAGGTCCATCTATGCTGTTGTAAATGGTAAGAGTTCTTTCTTTTTTTACAGCAACATAGTATTCCATTGTGTAGATCAGTGATTCCCAAAGTGGGTGCTACCGCCCCCTGGTGGGCGCTGCAGCGATCCAGGGGGGCGGTGATGGCCACAGGTGCATTTGGGGGCATATATCTTTCTGTTTAATTGCTATTAAAATTTTTAAAAAATTAATTTCCAGGGGGCACTGAGTAATATTTTTTCTGGAAAGGGGGTGGTAGGCCAAATAAGTTTGGGAACCACTGGTGTAGATGTACCACAGTTTTCTAATATACTCATCTGCTGATGGGCACTTAGGCTGTTTCCAAATCTTAGCTGTTGTAAATTGTGCTGCTATGAACGTAGGGGTGCATATGTTCTTTCTGATTGAAAACATACATAATTTTTATCTTTTCTCTCCTGAACCAGCAGATTTTCAGTTATGGATTAGGATGCTTTCAGTTGCCAATAAAGAATATCTAATTAAAATTGGCTAAAATAACAGAGGGTTATTAATGTCACGTGGAAAGTCTGGGCACTAGATTATTCCAGGGTTGGTGGGTGGCTCATTGGGCTTGTTGGTCACCCAAGATATTTCCATTTTTCTCTCTGCCATCCTTATAATCTCCAAGAGCATTGGCCATACCTCCCCTCATGGTCATAAGATGACTGCCACAACCCTACACATCCTATCCATTCATAACAACATCCCAAACAGGAAAGAAGAAAGGCAACAACACAAATGGCCTTCCACTCAGTTGGCACTTTCCAGCCAGAGCGGTAATATCTTTCTCAGAGTTTCTTAGTAGATTTCCCTTTATTTCTGTGACCCAAATTGGGCTACATGGCCACCTCCAGACCAATTGCAGGCAACAAGGAGCATGATTGACTTAGACTAAACATGTTTCAGCCCAGGGGCTGGCACACTGTCCTGAAACAAAACTAATACTTTGTTAAAGGGAGAATGGGGAATGGTTCGGGAAGGCAGTGCCTAACGTAGTATATGAAACAATACTCTTGTCAGGAAGAGATGGTGTTGCCCTAGTCACAAGCAATAATGGGTCTCAGGGTTGGCCCCTTTCTGCCAGCCTTTCCTTTGTGTATCACATACACGTCTACACTTCATTTGTAAATCCCCCAAACTCTGTAGATCCAGGTAACAGCTTGATCTGATCATTTGTTGAAGAGGTTGACAAAATCAAGGCAGAGGCCTTCCTCCTGGTCACATGCCAGGTACAGTAATGATCTGGCTGAATGATTCTACATTCATCTGAGACATTAGTCACAGAGACGTGAGGTTCCTGAGGGCAGGCTCGTGCCCACCATATTCACTGGTGTATTCTTGGTATTGAGCTGAGTGTGTGTGGTGTGTGTGTGTGTGTGTGTGTGTGTGTGTGTGTGTGTGTGTGTGATGTACTAGTTGCTGAACCATAATGGAGTAAATGAATGAACATGCTAATGACCAAATAAGATGATGCCTTTATTGACTGATGCCTCTAGAAAGAGAATGGTGCCAAGCTCTGTGAATTATCTGAAGAAGTAGAAGCTTGCTCTCCATTTATAGGGAGTTTATGGTCTAACATTAAGGTGAGAGCTGATGGCCAGAGTACTGCGGCACAACCAGAGGAGGAGCCTGCCGTCTCTTGTCTTTTGTAACCAATGACCAGCATTCACATGTCCAAGGATGTTGTCATACCTCATGATAACTACTTTTTATGATGAGGCTACAAGAATGTTTCATCTACCAAAATGAACTTAAATTTGTGGAAAAAAGAAGATTCATTCCCTTTACTCCTCTTTCTGTAGCTTTTCAAGATTTATGAATATAGGTGTAGAAAGGGGAAGAAAAATCCTCTGTCTCTCTCTTCCATGTTATCTTGTTAAACTGAGGTGGAAATGATTCTTCATTCCATTTGAGTCATGTTTATTGGATGACAAAAAGATGTAAACAGCCTTCATAAATGATGAAATGTAATCCAAGCATCAAGGATGATTGTCAAGGAAAAGAGATTCTTTCTGGCACATTATGAGAACCATCCTCACTCCTATTATTGCTCTTAGAAATCTGTTTTACTTTTGTTTTAGACCTAGAAGGTTTTGACTCCGTGGTATCATCTACTGAGAAACTCAGTCACCCAACCACAAGCAGACCAAAAGCCACAGGGAGGCGGCCTCCGTCCCAGTCCCTCACATCAGTAAGTGTCTTCTCACTTCTCTACAGCTCAAATGCAGGAAACATTAGAGATTCTAGTTAAGGACTCTAATGCAAGTGGCTGTTTGGAGGACAAGCAAGAGAGGGAGATTATGAGATACACTGTTGATCAAAAGTGATTTGAGAGTCCTCTGGAATCAAGCAGTATTTGTTTGTTCTTGGTGTGCCTGCCAGCCAGGTAGGCTTTCACTGTTCCCACTTTTCCTCCTTCTCCTTCCAGACTGATTATTGTTTGAATCTGAAATGAAATTGGTAAGAAAAAATGTCATGTTTTATGGTAGGAAAGGAGAACAAGGCTGGTTTGGTCTATAAACAAAACAAAACTATTAAAGAAAGCTCTGTCACTATGCAGTGTTTGGCATTGACAAGCCTTTTTCTCCCACACAGACCTTACAGAGTTTACTTTTAAACATATGAGGCACCTGGTCATGTTGGAAAGTACAGTCAGAACCCTCTGGATAACCCATAGAATTTTTTTGTTTGGGTTGTTTTGAATAACTTCTTTTCTCATTGGAAACCTCTAACATTATTGTACCAAATTTACACAATGAAATTCATAAAGAAAGTTATCTGTAATACTGCTCCCCAGAGCTAAAATCTGGTACTTTCTTGCTATAACCTTAGCTTTTATTTAAAATTCTATTTGTGTCTATAAAATTGTTTCTTAAAAAATGGGATCACTTAGTATGCATTGCTTGGAAGTTGCTTGTTCACCTTATATTGTTCACCTTTCTCCCAAATCATTACACATTCTTCCATAACATCACATTAAATGGCTGCCTGGTGTTCTAATTTGTGAATAGATGATAGTTTATCTAGCCAGTGCACTATCATTGAACATTTATGTTGTTTCTAGTCCTTCATTATAAACACTGATGTGAATGTCATTGTAGAAAAATCTTGATGCTCTGCAAGCAGTGTATATGTGTCTGTATACCTGTCTTTCTATCTATCTGTCTATCATCTCTCTATATCACATTGCCTTGCCCTTGCTAGGAATTCAGGTCGAAGGCCTTATGACCTTCATCCTGATATGCAGGTTTCCCAGGATACTTTCTACTTTCACCTCATCACTGATCATCATTTAGAAGAAAAAGAATACAATTTCTTTGAGCCTCTTCTCTCGTATCTTCTGAGTCTGGCAGTGTGGTTTGAGTTATCTTCTTTTTCCTCTTGTATGAAACAAACCTAACTATGTATTGACACCTTTTGTGAAGAAAGACTTGAAAAAGTGGCTTACATTTACCCTCTTATATAGAGTACTGTGTCAATACCATCTTCTTTCCCTTTTTCATGTCACCTACTCACACCCTCCCTTTTGCATCTCATATACACACAAGCTTTTTAATGGCTTCTTGGTATCTCCGTATTTAAATTTCTAATCTTACCTCTTCCATCTTTTCTACAAATCTTTCACCATTTTTGTTTTCCCTCCAAATTCTTCCCAACTTTTCAAGATCTAGAGGGCCTTGAGGCATCCAGAATTAAATACAGAAAAGTGCAAATTACCATCTACCACCCCACCCTTGGTACATACATCCCATGTCTGGGAGTTTATACAGGATGTCCCCAAAAATGTATACACACTTTAATAGCTGATAGTTCAATTTTGAAAATGAAATGTATTTTAATAAACAGTGCCTTTATAATTATTCAATGTGTATATACATTTTGGGATACCCTATATATATTTTGGGGACCAAGTAAAAGCATCTCATCTTTGCTCTGCTTTTAGACTACATATTTGTTCATTATAATGAGGAGACAAGCAAAATACAAGTGTCAAGTGCTTTGAAAATCATACAGCATTATATTAACAGAAGCTATGTCAGCTAAGGTGTAATTCTGACAAAAGCATTTTCTTTTGGCTTTATCCAGTCTTCCCTTTCAAGCCCTGATATCTTTGACTCCCCAAGTCCCGAAGAAGATAAAGAGGAACACGTTTCGCTTGCACACAGAGGAGTGGACACATCAAAGAAAACTTCAAAGACTGTTACCATATCCCAAGTGAGTGACTGGCCATGGTGAGGGTGTCACGACAGCACAAGATCCCTGCCTTTTTGTGTATGCACTGATGATGAGTTATAAATCAAACAAGGATAAATAAATGTCTCTGTCAGTTCAAGCTGCTATAACAAAGTGCTATAGATTGGGTGGCTTATTAACAATAAAATTTTAATTCTCAAATTTCTGGAGGCTGGAAGCCTGAAATCAGGGTGCCAGCACCATCAGTTTCTGGTGAGGGCTGTCTTCTGAGTTGCAGACTGCCAACTTCTAGTATCCTCACATGGCAGAGAGAGGGTAAAAGCTTTCTTGGGTATGTTTTTTAAGGGCATTAATCCCACTCACAAGGGCTCCACCCTCATGACCTAATTACCTCCAAAAGACCTCACCTCCAAATACCATCAAAATGGGTTAGTATTTACACATATAAATTTGGGGAGAGCACAAACATTCAGTTTGTTGCAACAGACAATGCAAGTTTTTGTCATTCTTTAGTGATGGTGCTTTAGTGATTGTCATCAAAATCCCCAAGGCATTTTACGAAGTCTCCAAAACTGGGCAGAATCCCTGAGAAACAAGTTTGATTGATGATTTCCCATGTTTTCTCTTGTGGTTTGATCTCCTCTTCATACCATCATCCACATATACACAAATGCCCTTGCACACTATCACCTTCTCAGAAACCAAGACAACTTAAAAAGCCTATAGGTGTCTAGAAAGAACACATTAACTGTATTAAATGTTGTGCCCTCTGCCCACACATCTTGTCTTTTATGTTCAAAACTGGTGGTGTCACAAACTATGGTTGGCAGCTCATGAATTTGAATAATTAATGGTGGTATCTTAAAAGGTGATTTGTATTTATTAGGATAAATTTATAGTCTAAAAACATTTTAATTTCATTGTATGCCCAGGGGATGGTATAGCTCTTCTAAGTTACTGGCTTGTGTGAAGCAAAGAAGACATTGTTTAGCAACTGTGTATGGCTTCTGAAGGATACCCTGTACAAATTCTGCTTGTCCTATGAATGTGAACCAAGATTTTGAAATTTATGCTAAGGGAACCCAGGCAGTTGGAATTTCCTATAAATACTTGCAACTACTTTCTGTCTAAAAGTAGAAAACTGTAGTCGTTTTTAAAGGCAATTGAAAGGAATTAACACAAAGAAATAAAAATTTATGTAGGATTTTCCTTCTCATAGATTTAAAATTTTACATGCATGGATTTTCTTTAACATCTGATACAGTATTCAAAACTATTCTATAAAAACATATTAATTGTAATTATTCACAAAACTGAAGCATTCTTCCTTTATAAAAGGACTAGATGCCTTATGCACGAAATTCGTGCAAGGGGCTCAGCCCTCGCAGCCCCAGCTTCATCTGGAAGGTCGTCCAAAAGGATGTGTGGAAGGACGTCCGGAAAGTCGTTTGGCTGTCCAGTCTAATTAGCATATTAAACTTTTATTATTATAGATTCCATTTGCAGAAATTGGCTTTAGACCTGTTTTTTTCAGGTTATCCTAGGTATACAAGGTTAGTTGCATTCTATCTGACCTCTCAGACAGCCTTGGGGTGTTTCTACAGTGACATCTACTGGTGGGCAGAGGCTCTTCACATTTTTTATTTTTACAGTTCTATCCTTTAGGCCAGCAGTTCTCAACCTCTGGGTCGCGACCCCTTTGGGGGTCAAATGACCCTTTCACAGGGGTCGCCTAAGACTATCGGAAAACGCAAATATAATTACATATTGTTTTTGTGATTAATCACTATGCTTTAATTATGTTCAATTTGTAACAATGAAAATACATCCTGCATATCAGATATTTACATTATGACTCATAACAGCAGCAAAATTACAGTTATGAAGTAGCAACGAAAATAATTTTATGGTTGGGGGTCACCACAACATGAGGAACTGTATTAAAGGGTCGCGGCATTAGGAAGGTTGAGAACCACTGCTTTAGGCTCTTTCACTTCCCTGCAGCTGTCATGTCATGTTGTTTATTGCTTCTAGAAATTCCACATGAACTAATTTGGTGAAGGTATATGGTGTCCTCTATTCTGTGAGAATTTTTAAAAGTATTTATTAGTTGAAATGGGCCAGGAGAGCAAGTCATGTAGTAAATGCTCAGAGAAGCATTCATTCAAGAAATGCCTGGAAGCCCGTCAGTGTGAGGACATTGATGGGTTGGGGGAGGTATATGAAGATGCAGGATGGAAAATGTGAAAAAGTGTGAACTCAGGAGTAGGGAAGAAACAAAGAAAATAAAGACAGTAGAGTGTGAATTTTCAGACTTGGGTAACCACAGTCATGGTACCAGGCTTGAGGGTCTGGCTGATAGAGGAGAGGATTGAATCCCAGCTCTGCCAGTTATTAACTGTGAGACTTGGGGAATTTCTAAACCATGTCCCAAAGCCTCCATTTCCTGCTTGGTCAAACATGTATGCCAACTGGTCCTTGTTTCAATTGTCTAGCCGATGTCGGGCAGGTGACCAGTGCTCCATAAATGTCAGTCCCTCTTCCCTCTTATTATAACTCCTATGAACAATAAGCATGGAATGGCTGATCGCTATCTCTGGCAGCAGAAAGCGCTTTTCCTCAATGGTAACTTGGCAGAGAAAAGGCAAGCAGAGAAGCTGGGAATGCTGGCCCATCTGCCTCTGTCGTACTCTGCCCAGTCTCTCCCTCCAGCACAGTCTGACTTCACACACTGCCTCCTTACCATGCCAGCCAAGCCCCTTCTTGGCTCCCGCCCTGGGTGCCTGCTGCTAGAGGGAGTTCCGACTGTGTGGCCCAGCTTCACCACCAACCTTTTCTTCTGCCTGTCACTCACCCTTTCACCTCCCAAAGTCCTCCCCACCTGTCTACATCTCACCTTC
>NW_005871097.1:1247739-1266200 GCF_000147115.1 Myotis lucifugus
AGTCTCCCTTCCTCCAGCAAGTGGGCTCCTCCAGTTTTCCTCTTAGCACCCTTGACACACTTATCCAACCATTTTTTTCTTTCTGGAAACTCTTATAGGGGACTTCCATAACCCAGGCTCCTCTTCTGGTCTGGCTTTGTCCCCTCTCACCACTCTGTCCTAGTCCTCAAGGGTTTACCTTTTCTTCCCACCTCTTCAATTTGGGAAGTCCCCAGCTTCCATCATTGGGCTTCTTTTCTACTTCTGTGCTGTTCATCCCCATGGCATTCTATTCCTCTGGCAGTTTCTCTGGCCCAGCTCACTCTTTCAGTTGTCGGCTCTGCCCACTAGACATGTACTTCTGCAGCTCTCTGTGCTTCCCTCCTGTGTGCAGACTTCCCTCTCATCTGCAGGGTGTTGGTTGGTCTGTCTGTCTACATCTCACTGAGTTCTGAGCTCCTTGAAGGCCAGGAAAATGTTTTGCTCACTCAGAGTTTTCAGAGCCTAGCAGGGAGGTGCGACTCTGGACGTGTACATTAAACAAATAGGAACTGCCTGGCCAGAAAGGTGATTCAATGTAAAACATACAAGGAAAGACACTTCTATGGGGAATGCTTACACCAAGTAGGCCCTTGGGGCTTGTAGGTGAAAGAATGAGTGAGGAAGATGTGGGGGGAGGCATGGGTGGTGATGTAGATAGGGGGTTGCTAAACATGAATCCCTAGCCTGAAACCTCTCTGCCCTCCCTTGTCACAGGTGTCTGACAACAAAGCACCCCTGCCACCCAAGCCAGGGACCATGGCTGCAGGTGGTGGTGGTGGACCAGCCACTCTGTCCACGGTGGTACCCGCCCCCCTGTCGTCCTCTTTGGGAACAGCCGGACACAGAGCCAACTCCCCATCTCTGTTTGGCACGGAAGGAAAACCAAAGATGGAGCCTGTGGCCATCAGCCAGGCGGCCTTGGAGGAGCTAAGGACACAGGTCCGAGAACTGAGGAGCATCATCGAGACCATGAAGGACCAGCAGAAGTGAGTATCTGGGGCCCCTTCTTCTTCTCCCTCTGGGTCACTCTCTGCTGGGCCAGGGCCTAGTCTGTAAGCCTGGGTCTCAGCCTGCCCTGGAGGGTGGGCCAGCCTCCCTGTGATGGCAGCGGCAGCAGGGGGTGGCAGTGGGTATGAACTCAAGAGACTTCACAGAGCTCAGCTTGGCCTGCTGCATGTAGGAAGGGTATCAGTTGGCTGATGTGTTAATGGGGAAGGGGCAGTTACAATGACTTACGTGCTTTCCTTTCAGCTGCTGAAAGGAAAGATCTTTTTTTTGTTTTTTGGGATACCCTATATATATTTTGGGGACCAAGTAAAAGAGCAACACCCTCTTTTGCATTGTTATTGCTTTTAATCCTCACCCAAGTATGTTTTTACTGATTTTTAAAAATATATATTTTATTGATTTTTTACAGAGGAAGGGAAAGGGATAGAGAGTTAGAAACATCGATGAGAGAGAAACATTGATCAGCTGCCTCCTGCACACCCCCCACTGGGGATGTGCCCGCAACCAAGGCACATGCCCCTGACCGGAATCGAACCCGGGACCCTTGAGTCCGCAGGCCGACGCTCTATCCACTGAGCCAAACTGGCCAGGGCACTGCTTTTTTTTTTGAGAGAGAGAGAAAGATAGGAAGGGAGAGAGAGAAACATCAATGTGAGAGGGAAACACCAATCAGTTGCCTCCCATACGTGCCCTGACCGGGGATCCAACCCACAACCTGGCTATGTGCACTGACCAGAAATCAAACCCAAAACCTTTTGGTATACAGGATGACACTCCAACCAATTGAGCCACCTGGCCAGGGCAAGGAAAGATCTTAAAATCCCCATAAAATACAGTATGCACATGTACCACCTTTTTAAAATATATATATTTTATTGATTTCAGAGAGGAAGGGAGAGAGAAACACCATTGATCCGCTGCCTCCTGCTCGCCCCCTACTGGGGATCGAGCCCACAACCCAGGCATGTAACTTGACAGGGAATGGAACCAAACCGTGCCCTCCTGGTTCATAGGTCGATGCCCAACCACTGAAACATGCAGGCCAAGCTGTACCACTTCTTAATCAGCCCAACAGCCAACTTTTCCTCTAGCATCAGAAAAATTTCAATTATTTCAGTTAGCTGCCCATTATAGTAATTAGTTTGCATTTAGGGGCTGTCGTGTATGAAAAGACATAGGGAATCTTTAAACCCAAGACTTTATACTGAGCAAGTTGTTCTCCCGAGACTCAGGGGCTCCCTCCATGCATGTCCCCACACATGCTCTCTCCCCACCTTTCATCTTCAAGGAACACTTCGATGGGGAGAAAGATCTGTAAGCGAAAATAGCTAGCACACATAAATATTACCCTGTGCCATATGCAGTGACAAAAATAGTCAAAGGGTTAGAAGTCAGAAGGTATGGAATGGTAAAAAAATATCTACAATGAAAATGATTATGTAAGTACATTTGAAAACCAGTAACCTATTATGAAGGGATAGTGTCCAGTCAAGATGGCAGAGAGGAAAGACAACAGAATATGAACCTGGATACCTGGAGCCTAGTCACTGAACAAGTTGGCCATCTCTCTAGGCCTCAGTTTCCCCCATCTTCTTTTAGGAGAATCTTCAACTGAGGGATCTTAAAGATCATGTCAGACCTACTATTTGATGGCTACATATTTTGGGATCCCAGAAATAATGGCAACTCTTTCTGTCTCTGATAAATTTTAAGCAATAACAATGCAAAGAAGACAATGTTCTGTCCACATTTTCCTTGCAAAAGAGTCAGAATGATTTTGTAGTGAGAAGAGGCTTCTTACCTCTTATTGGGAAAGTCTGGACTTTTGTTTAATTTCATTGTTGTTTGCTTTTCAGACGAGAGATTAAGCAGTTACTGTCAGAGTTGGATGAAGAGAAAAAAATCCGGCTTCGACTGCAGGTGGGTCCCTTGGGGTCCTGCCTCACGAGAGGCTCAGTTGGGGGTAGGGGAGGCATCAGGGCTTTATTTTGAAAATAAATGATTGTTACTTCTCTGCAGATTTAGGCATACTTCCTATGGCAATTTTCTTAGAATTTTATAGACTCACTTTGCATCCTTTCCTAGGATCCAGGAAGCTTGCGGAAGGAAGACATTAGTAACTGTACCCCCAATTGGGTTTCTCACTTGGAATTTACCTGAAACATGTCCTCAGTGAAAAGTTTCCCCTGGTTTCCAGAGGCCTCTAGTAATGGCCAGAGGGCATGGCATTGGGGAGACCCCATGGCCAGTTGGCTTTTGTTATGTGGTCGTTGGGATTCCAAGAACCACAGTTGCCCACACTTGGCACTTGCTCTTTATCTTTTTACTTCTCCCTGATGGTTGTGTCAGTACCATCAGAGTGTCAGAGCCTTGTACCCCTCAGATCCAACTCAGCTGTTATCAAATGGCGAAAGGAAGACTTTCAGCTTTCATCCAATGGTGATTAGGACCCATGCTGCTTAAAGAAAGATAGATAACTGCTTGTCATCACTTTGGAAATGCTGACAGATACCACCCTGGGCCCAACCACTGCTACCTTCCAACACTGCCAGGTGGTCCTGCAGGTCAGGACAGCCTGCCCCACCCTCTGGCCAGGAAACTAGAACAGTTGTTACTTTTGACAAATTGTGGATGCTGGTAGCCTGAGAATTAAAACATCCACTATTTCCTAGCACATCTCATCTGCATGCCTGTTCCATACGTTTGTGCATTTCTGGCATTATTATCAACTCTTCATTCAGATGTCATTTTACCCATTTTGCCTTTAAGCTCGTCAGGTTGATTATTTTCTTTCAATCAACCAGGGTGATTATCTTTAAGCTTCTATCAAACCAGCCAATTCATTATAAATTCATTATGATTTTGTTGGCTCTTCTTTTTCTTTTATAGATGGAAGTTAATGACATAAAGAAAGCTCTTCAATCAAAATGAATACTTGATCAATGAAATGTCGCATTATTCATCCTGAGTCCAAGACTCAAATTTTCCGCCCCAGCCAAAATAACCTTGTGCCAAAAGATTAAAGATTTGCCTCAATATGTCCCAGTTTGAAAGATTAGCACAAAAATCTTGATAGCACAACACAAATTCCATCCAAGAGGAGACTCTTCCCCATGGTATAGTCCTGGGTCTGGCACTGGTTGTGACTTAAACAGAGCAAATTGTGCTAAAGGCTTTTTTACTATGAGATCTCATGCGAAATGAAAACTCAGGCAGTTTAGTCCATAGTGGTACTATTTTGATGATATTTTCCATTAATAAAATGTAATTTCAGATTATTCGTTTACAAGCTTTATAATTTTATGATTTTTTAATCGTGTTTTGTCACAGATTCCCCCAGTATTTGTATTACACATAGTCCGGAGCAAGCGTCCCTTTCTTTTGCTGCAGGCGGAAAGCTGCCTTGCTTTGTGTCCCCTCTAGGAGTCTATTACATATGCAATTTTAGGTCCAACCCGTCCCTTCTCCTGCCAGCAAACCCCACCACCCTGAGATCAATTTTAGCTTATATGTGATGGTATATTTACAAAAGGAGAAAGAGAAAATCTGGTATTTGCAATGATCTGTGCCTTCTTTTTACCACCCTCTTGATTGGAACTTTTGTGATGCAGCTACCATGATTTAAAACAAAATTTTTTTAGCCACTTATCAAAGTCCACTAGAGGCTACTGTCTTCAAAGCTTCTCTCCCCTAGCCAAAGGTCCTAAGAGGAGACAGCTGTGAAGTTGGGCGTGCTCTGTGGTACCAGCTGCAATTGTTAAGTTCTCCTAGTTTTAGGTTGTTCATGAAACTAGAAATGTCACCCCTGCTTGATTTTTCATCAGCTAAGTTAAACCCTTGCCTCCTGTCCTTTGCACCTTTTGCGTGAACAGAATATGCATTATTAAAGCAAAAATAAATAAAAGTAAAATGCAAATAAAAACGAGGGAGGGAAGTTGTATTATTTCCTGCACTGGGTTATCTGTGTGTGTTATTGTTTCAGCTGTACTCACATAATGTCATATGCCTCCATCTCTTGTAACCCCTTCCTTAGGTGCAAGGGAATGGGAGGTGGGGGCTCTTGTTAAAGTGTAGCCATTGGTTCTTTCTGGCATTTTTTGAATTGCTTTTTCCCTCCCAAGGAAACGTGTTTGCTTGTCTGCTTTATCTTTGTAACAAATGAACAGTTCAGCCTTAGTCTGTGTGACTGCTTTCTCATCCTTAGCTGAAAATAAGGGGACATACTGTATTGCAAAATTGTTTAGGGGTTGGGGGTGGTGGTCCCTTAATGGTACCTGAAGATGATTTTTGTGTTTCTAAAAAGCTGCTTTGTCTATTTCCTGGGTTTTAGAGTAAAAATAATAAACATTAATAGATCTTCACAACCAGAATGAATGAGAATTGATAACACTGAAGAAGTGATGCAAAAAAATCACCACATGTTATTGATCATCGAAAGTATTACAAATAAAAGTATCTTCCTTTCTCTCTTTCCCCGCCTTCCTCTTGCCTACATACTCATCCTTGCTGCTTGAGGCTGCTACTTCCTCCAGAGTATTTACAGAACGTGGACACCTGGTCTGCCAGGGTTAAGAAAGTGAGTTAAGGGAAGATAAGTGTGTAAGCAAAGAAACCTCCCAACCTTCATTCCCATATGTTTTCAGCAGCCTTGCTCTCAATGTGCTTGGGACCAGGAGTGCCAAGTTTCCAAGAGCAGCATAAAACATTCCTGTACCCCTTGACTGTTCTAAGCATTTGTGTTAAACTTGAAGCCTTCAGAGATTTCCTACCACCTAATATAAGAATGAGGCTTGGATTCTTTGATGTTTGGATTTCTCATGTACTCATCATGAAAATCCCTAATGATGTAGTTTTATATGATGTGTACACAGAGTAGGATTGTTAATAATTACATTGAGAAGTTGGAGTGTCCTCATGGGACACTGGAAACCTGGAATGTAGAGGGCTGTCATCTTCCCCTCATAGATGCCACTGGCTTTCTTTGTATAAGCAGAGAGAGACGTGATTCTAGAAGAAGTTGGCATATCCAGCTTCATTAATGACCCTTGGGCTAACCAGCAAGAGGATTCTACATCATGGAACTGGATGAACCACTGTCTGAACAGCCACCATTTTTACTCTTAACAAAATGGACCCAACAAAAAACATTAAGAAGCTTGGAAATATCACTTTTGAAAAAATTCTTTTGTGTTCAGCATGGACTCCACCAGCATCTAATGGAAATTATTTTTTGCTTCATTTTCTAAAGTTGTATTTAGAAAAGTCGTAAGTATTGTGCTTTGAAGTATTGTGCAAAGAAGATGATTAAAATGAAATTTTGTGAAAATATTTTTGGTTAAAGTTGTCCTGGCCCAAGAGGGATGATTTCTTGGAATTTAAACCATTTTTCTCCATTTTACACAATTTGATTATTCTCATAGAAATGCCTTCAGAGGACATGGAATATAGTGCCCACCATCTCTCTCAAGTGAACAGAAATAATACATTAAAATCTGTGGCTGTGAATTCTGTTTTTAAGGTGTTAAATTTTACACTCAGATTTAAACAGAAATTTCTAGTCAGATCTAATTTTTAGAGTAAAAATCATTAAATTATTGTTATTCAAATAATTGTGTAAAGCCTCTTTTTAAATATATATATACACACATAATTGATTTCAGAGAGAAAGGGAAAGGGGGAGAGAAAGAGAAAAATCAATGATGAGAGAGAATCATTGATTGCCTGCCTCCTGCACCCCCCTCCCCCCACATGATTCCCATGTGCCCTGACTGGGAATCAAACTGTGACCTCCTGGTTCGTAGGTCAACGCTCAACCACTGAGCAGCACCAGCTGCGCAATGTAAAGCCACTTTTATTCATACACAGCGCTCTAGACAGTGTACTCAAGTACATGATTTGTTTTCTCCCTTAAAGACAGCCTGTATCTAGTAGTATCACATGTGTGTCTTTGGTTACTAATGATGAGGTTTTATTTCCTTTCATGATGGGAAAACTATAGGGTGTATAATTTACTAGTGTCCCAGTGCACGGATTTGTGCACATTGAAAGGAAATTAATTAGAAGAAATATTTTAATATAGCTATTCACCCTTTCTCTATAATAGAAGTGTCAACCAAATTTACGATTGACAATGACAGATCGAAACACACACGCATGCAATTGGCGCCCGTGAGAGCTTTATGTGATCAAGCATGCGCAAGTCGACTTAGCCTTTTATAGATATAGAATAAACTTGCTTAATTAGACCTGCTTTCTGATTTAGCTAAACTTTTTCCAACCCAGTGAAGCACCCCAACTTCTCTTTCAGGTAAGTGTCAGCAACACAGCAGTAAATATCAACATGAAGCAGATTATTATTGTAGATCACACATGGAGAACAAAGGGTAAAATATTTAACTGTACCAGTGTTTGACTATGTTCTCTGCAGTGAGAAAACCTGAAGTCATTTTCAAGTTCTACCATTTCTTCTTTTCAGGCAGGTCAAGTTTCTAAACTTTCTAAATCTCCATTTTCCTGCTAATGAAAAGAAAATAGAATTCTACCAAGTCTCCTATCTACCTACTCCAGGACTTCTGTGAGGATCAAATGAGATGAGGCACATGAAAACATTTCACAAACATTTGGTTAAACTGTAAAATGTTTGCACCTGGCTATAAAGCAAGTCGTGTCCCTGGGCTGAAGAAACTCCAAGGAGGCTAGTTGCAAGGGAGAGGAAGCTGGGTGTTGCTTTGTGACATGATTACCTGGTGCCCATAGCGACCGTTTCAAGGTTGGGCTGGGCTGTGGGCTACATTTTGCACCATGGGGTTGTGGCAGCATTGGCTGCGATTTGGTGGGGTGTCACTCCAGGGTGGTGGCAGGGCCTGTGTCTCACTTGGGGGAAGCCAAGTGTTGGTTTGTTGGTGCCAGGTCCGTGGTGCCATTTATTTTTAAATGGCCAGTGGGCATCATGGCAGCTCCTGCATTTAGCGTCTGCCCCCTGGTGGTCAGTGCACGTTATACCTACTGGTTGGATGGACGGATATATATATATATATATATATATATATATATATATATATTGTTTATGATTGCCAACTGTCTGTATAAAAATAATCCTGGGGTCCCACAAAAGCCTTTGCATTGGAACTTAAGGTTGTCATGGTCTCTTCTTTACATGAGATTAGGTATTAGTCCTCCAGTTATTTTAGCACAAATTAATATCAAGGTGTTTTAGCACCCAGAAGTTTTGGTGAAAATATTTTCTCTTTCACTTTGTACAAAAGAGAACTGTAACAAAACAATATGTGCATGGGTAATAGGTGTTCTTTATGGCTAATTTCGGTGGCCAACAGAGGGAAGGCGTGGCAGTTATGACCAAAGCCTGGAGAAGAAAATGCCATTCCCAAAATTAGCTCTAATGAAGAAATACAATTTCCAAGGCAGAGAAAACTCCTAGCCAGAAAGAAATGTTTGCCAGTAATGTAAAGAAAGAGTAGGGGTCATATATCTCAAGGCGATGAACCATTGCTGTCATTCCTAGCTCTGTTCTTAGGGTCACCGAGGCTTGGTTCCTGATACATGGAGCAGAATGTGGTCCCTGAAGCCCAGGAGGATCCATGAAGTAGATGCAGGTTCCTGAGAGGTGTTTTTATTTCATGCCTTTTTAATCAATCCCAAATTGGAATGGCCGTGGGGTAGCTCCTTCCTGTAAATGACAGTGTGCGCTCATTACGCTTGTGAATTCAGAGTTCACAGTTAACTGGGCTATTCCTCTTTTCTTTTTGGAGCAACAGGTGTTAAAATATTCAATCAAACACAGAACAAGGTAACTTAGTAGGTTGTGGCTAGAATGCTAGATTTTTTTTAGAAAAAAAATAGAAAGATTTAAAAAATGAATAAAAGAAGAGATGAATTCCTGGAAAACCAGCTTTATGGGGCAGTTCTCTTTAAATGGCAGCAACTTTATTTATATCATGCAGATCTTCCCTCTCACCTCTATAGGATTTTACTAGTTCTCCAGGAAACTAAGATTCATTGGCAAGCTTTGAGCTCTTGGTAGGAAAGTGCCCTGGAAATGCAAAACTTCATTATAGTTTCTATTAATTAAAAAAAGTTTTAAGGAGTTTATAAACCAATTTTTAAACTAACCAAGCTGATAAGACCATCCTAAAGCCAAACAGAAAAACCATGAAAAAATCAATAACATTTCCAGGGTTATTTCCTAAAAGAAAAACAGAGATGTTATAGGAGAAATGGAGTGGATTCTCTTCAAGCTTCATGATTATTTCTTAGTCTGAATCTCAGTCTGAGAGAACCGAGCACTTGGCTGGGACTGAAGCTCTGCTGTTGAATGCTTAAGGGAGGTAGGTCAACAGGGACTGGACACTTGTATGAAACACCCACCCGTGCCCCTGCCTTGGCCCCAGGAGGTACTTAAAATGTTCTTGTTTGTTCTAAATCAGGGCAGTCTCCTTGGAGGAAATGAAACTGGAATGAGAAGTACATGGATTGAGAGAGGGAGAAGTCTCAGAGGGAACTTCAGGTTGGAGGTAGAACTTTTATATGAATATAGTGCTAAGATTTTGGGAGAGGTGTTGGGGGAAATGCAACAGGGAGGTGGAGCTGAGGATGTAAATCTTCAAGGTAATATAGGATACCATGTGCTAAGGACAGACCTATTGACAAGAGTCCTACCAATGAATCTTCTAAGGTTTAGAGGACCTAAGTGATAGCTGTGGGTTCAAATGTAGAACCCAATCACCTTGAATATTAAACTCACTTTTTTTCTGATTGTGAAGCTAATATATTCAGAATAGAAAATAAAAACTACAAAGGGAAAGGCAGAAATTATCCTAATCTCATTCGGATAAGCCTTTAATTATTTTGGTGTCTCATAATGGAGGTTATTCTGTGTATATAGTTTTATAGTCTGGTTTTTATACTTAGTATTATTTCGTTGTTGTGAATTTATTTCAAAAATATGATTTGTAATGACTGCATAATATTCTGTCTACAGATATGCAAGAGAGCACTTAACCAATCTTTCTTTGAACATATTTCTAAAGATGTGCTGCTGAATGCAACTGTCCTCAAGAAGCTCAAATGGGGGAAATAGATAGGTAAGTAGGCAAGTCTTCCACACTACAAGAACATGAGCACAGAGAGAAGTCCAGGGGCTTTGGAACTGTGGAGGAGAGGTGCTCAATGGCGTCTTGAGGGTGGGAGTTCAGAGAAAGAAGGGCATTGTGGCTATTTACAATTTTCTGTGTTATAAAGATGTGGTGAACACCTTTGGGTTTAAATCTATATCTACATTTCTGATTTATCTTTAAGTAGAGTGCAGTGTGAATTATCCGAGACTTTTAGCGAGTGCCTGATTGTAAACATAGTTAAATTAACATTAGGATACAAAAGTGACTAACCTCCCATCTACCCCTAAGGTTATATTTGCCTAAACCCTGGTGGGGGTCAGATATGGCTCTCTTCCTTCTGGCCAGTCACTGCTCAAATGTCACCTCATCAGAGAGGCTAAATGCCCAGCATCTAAAACAGTGATGGCGAACCTTTTGAGCTCGGCGTGTCAGCATTTTGAAAAGCCCTAACTTAACTCTGGTGCCGTGTCACATATAGAAATTTTTTTGATATTTGCAACCATAGTAAAACAAAGACTTATATTTTTGATATTTATTTTATATATTTAAATGCCATTTAACACAGAAAAATCAACCCAAAAAATGACTTCGTGTGTCACCTCTGACACGTGTGTCATAGGTTCACCATCACTGATCTAAAACATTGCCAGGTGCATAGTAAGCACTTGATGCATATTTTTTGACTGAATAGATGAATTGGTAATTATGACTGATATCGAATGGAATTATTCCGTAAATTTGAGAAGCCTACTTTTACCTTTATGAAAACTATTTGCAAAACTGTAGCATTAGGGAAGATGTATGACATAAGAAAACAGTTATGAAGAAAGTCTACAGAGGCACCTGATTTGTACTTGAGTCTCAGCCAACACCCAGACCCTAAGGAGAGTGCTTACATCACCATGGATCTCAAAACAAGTTCACATTGTCTGTATACTGTTATCTCTAAGGCTGTCATCCACTATAATATTAGAAAACTGTGGCTACCTCTGTTTTAAGACATAATGCATTATTTTAAAAATTAGATTCACTCTGGAAAAAGAATGAATTAGGGGGTGAACATATTCCTGAAACTTTACTCTTGACACTTCTCTGAAGTCACTTGAGAACCTAACTGCTGCTGCTACCCCTCAGGGCTGAACATATGTCCTCAAAGTGATGAAGAGTAGGACATGTAGATGAGCCTCAGGCCTCCAAGACATGCCATAGGGTTCTTCCAGTGTGATCCCCAGAAAAGCAGTAGTAGCATCACCAACCAGGAACTCGGTAGAAATCAAAATTCTTCAGCCGTGCCCCAGACCTACTGAATCAGAAACTCTGGAGAGGTACCCAGAAATCTGTGTTTTAATAAGTCTTTCTGGTGATTTTGATGCATGCTCAGGTTTGAGGACCACTGTCATGGAGAGAATCATCTCCCTTTCAATGAGTTGTGTATAAAATAACCCATAGCAACCTTTTTCAGAAATCTCTAGTTAAACTGTGGCTGCAGCAACACAAGGCACACTATCTAGAAACTATGCCATAGTCTATTAGGTTGAACATGAAATTGACATTTTTGTAGGTCAAATATGATTGAATAAGGCTTACAGTTTAAGCTCAGAGATATAGAGAGCTGTGAGATGTCCTTCTCATGCTTACAAAAAAAATCTGAACAGACTGGAAATTAAAAAGGGAACTGAGTTTTCAGAGCAAATAGCTATTTCAAAATCTGGAGAGAGGCACTTTCTGTGAGACATGGAACTGAAGCATTTGCTTACCAGGGACAAAAGTCACCAGATGCCATAGAAGTGGATGGAAAAATCAAGCTAGAAAATTTAATGAATTGCTGGAGGCTGACTATGGACTTGCTTGAGGTTGTAAAGCACCATTTTGCAGGCCTTTCCTCCAAGATTCCCACCAGGCTCTCACAAGGAGGATTAAGGAAAATCATAGAAAACTCATGGTGTAGCCTGGATGCTAGCTCAGGAATCATTGAGAATTCCACTCAGACATTGGTCTCTTAAGAAACAAAAGGCTTATTTGGTAGAGTGGAAAGACATGGTCTGAAGGCACTGGTGAAATATATTGCAGCTAGGGGAAGGGAATTCCACCCAGCCAGTCCCCCCATCTCACCTAAAAAATAAAGATTTAATTTTTAGGGAGAAGAGCCTTAAGGCTATTGCCTGAGAACACTGTTGGATCCACCTACTTCATCTAGGGGAAGACACTGTGGGTGAGGAGCTCTATCTCTGGACAAGGGGGAAGAAGCATATGTGAAAGCAACACCTCTGAAACTGAGGCTTAGAATATTAGATACCACCCCTTCCATGCCCCACTAGCACACTAACAAAACTCCAGGAATAACAACAGTGGATTACAGCAGGGAGAGCTTCAGATGCACTTTGTCCGAGGAACAACAGAAAAGGAAACCTCAAAATTAGGAGGAAGAAAAAAAGTTCACTAGAGGAATTCTAAGTTTTTATGCCATATGAAAAACAAACCTCAACAAAGCCCAATTTCTGGCTAGATTAATATAAATTCCTATATTAAAGGCTTATTTACCAAAATTTCTGGCTTTCAGCAACAACAAAATTACAAGGCATGCCAAAAAGTAAAAAAAAAAAAGCAGTTTGAAGAGACAAAGCAATCCTCAGAATAATAGTTAGATGGCACAGCCATTGGAAATATCATAGAGATATTTTAAAATAATTATGATTACTATGTTAAAGGCTCTAATGGAAAATAGACAACATGCAAGATCAGATAGGTAATTTCAATAGAGATGGAAAGTATAAGAAAGGATCAAATGGCTGGAAATAAAGAAAAATACAGTAACAGAAATGAAGAATATTTCTAATGGGCTCATCATCAGACTTGAATATTTATATTTACTTGAATAAATAGCAGAACTGACAAAGATAAAAAGAGAGGAGGCACAAATCACCATGTCAAGAATGAAACAGGATATATCATTAAAAGGATAATAAGGAAATACTATGAACAACTTCACGATCATAAATTCATCATTTTAGAAGAAATGGGATAATTCCTCAAAACCCACAAAGTATCAAAACTCAACCAAAATAAAACAGACCATCTTAACAGTCTTATAACCATCTTACGTAATAATAGACAAACATGCAAATTGACCATACCTTCGCTATGCCCACCAGCCATTCAGATGAGTATGCAAGTTAACCAAACAAAAATGGTGGTTAATTTGCATATGTAGGCGCCCAGCGGAGACTGCAATCAGAGCTGAGAGGTCCCCTGCCCAGGCCTAACGCCTTGAGGAATTAGGCCTGGGCAGGGGCAGAGCCGGTGATGGTGGGGAGCAGGGAGGGAGCCAGCCATCACAGGGAGCAGGGGTGGAGCCAGCAATCGCGGGAGGCTGGGGGTCCCCTGCCCAGGCCTAATGCCTCAGCCACAGGCATTAGGCCTGGTCAGGGGCGGAGCCAGTGATCGCAGGGAGCAGGGGTGGAGTCAGCGATTGTGGGGAGCAGGGGCAGAGTCGGCGATCAGGGGGAGCTGGAGATCCCCTGCCCAGGCCTAACGACTGGGCCACAGGCGTTAGGCCTGGGCAGTGGCGGAGCTGGTGATCCGGGAGCTGGGGGTCCCCTGCCCAGGCCTAATGCCTCGGCCACAGGCGTTAGGCCTGGGAAGGGGCAGAGCCGATGATGGTGGGGCACAGGGAGGGAGCCAGAAATGGCAGGGAGCAGGGGCGGAGCCGGCGATTGCAGGAGCTGGGGATCCCCTGCCCAGGCCTAACGCCTTGGCCAGAGGCGTTAGGCCTGGGCAGGGGCCCAGCCGGGGATCGGTGTGAACTACAGAGGAAACACCTTTTCTGACCACTCATTGGCTAAGCTCCCTGTATGCCACTGGTAATATTCTTAGTAACTTGGGTAATAAGAATCCAAATAGGTGATCTAGGATTTTTTACCATACTCCTGGAGAAAAAAAGGAAGGTCCGCTGCTGAAGGGCTAAGAAATGTCATATCCTCCCCTAGCTGGTTTTGTTCAGTGGATAATGCCTTGGCCTGCCCACCACAGGGTCTGGGTTCAATTCTGACCAAGGGCATATACCTAGGTTGCAGGCTCCTCCCTGGCCCGGGCCCAGGTCAGGGCCCGGCGGCAACCAATCAAAGTGTTCCTCTCACTTTGATGTTTCTGTCTGTCTTTCCCTTTCTCTTCCACATTCTCTAAAAATCAATGGAAACATATCCTCAGGTGAGGATAAAAAAAACAATAAAGAAATGTCATATCCTATGAAAGACACATCTTGAAAATGCCTAAAGAAAGTTGTCATTTTTTCATGGTGAAGGGACTGGAGTCCGTGTTGATGAAAACACCTTGGTGGCTGCGGTGACTGGCAGTGGCTGCAGCAGCAGGGTGATGGGGCTGGTGCCTTCCCCTGATCAGCCCGGTTGCCTCCCACAAAGGGGGGCCAGACTGTGGCTTAGGCCCGCTCCCCAAGGGGAGCAGGGAGTAAGACATCCAGTGAGGGCTCCAAGTATGTGATAGGGGGCAGGCTGGGCTGAGGGTCCCCCCCCCTCCAGTGCACAAAGTTTTGTGCACCGGGCCTCTAATTAGAAAAATAATCGAGCTTGTATTTAAAAGGCCCTGAAAAAGAAACCTCCAGGTCCAAGTGGTTTTACTGGAGAATTCTACCAAACATTTAAAGGAGTAACACCAATTTCACATCTGTTCCAGAAAATAGAAAAGGACAGAATACTTCTCAAATCATTTTATGAGGCTAGTATTACTCTGATACCAAAACAAGGCAAAAGCAGTACTCCTAATCAATTACATAAAAACTACAGATCAATATATCTCATGAACTTAGATGCAAATAAACTCAATAAAATATTAGCAAATATAAACCAAAAATGTGTGTAACAAAATTTATACCACAACCAAGTAGAATTTATTCCAAGTATTCAAGTTCAGCTTTCAAAAGTCAATCATTGTAATCCACCATATCATTAGGCTAAAAAAAGAAAAATCATATGATCATATCTATTGATGCAGAAAAGGTATTTAAAATCCAATACCCATGCATAATAACAACTCTCTGTGAACTAGAAACAGAGGGAAACTTCCTTAACTTGATAAATAACATCTACAAGAAACCCACAGCTAACATCATAATTGGGGTGAAAGACTGAATGCTTTCCTTCTAAGATCAGAATAAGGCAATGATGCACATTCTCACTGCTCTTATTCAACATAGAACTGCAAGTTCTAGTCATAGCAATAAGACAAGAAAAAATAAATAAAAGGCATACATATTGGAACAAAAATAAAACCATTCCTATTTGCGGATTACCTGATTGTCCACATGGAAAATCTCAAGCAAAAAAAAGAAAACCTACTGAACTAGTAAGTGAGCTCAGCGAGGTCATGTAATAATACAAATGCAATGTACAAAATTGCATTTTTACATGCTAACAATGAACAGGTAGAACCTGAAATTGAAAATGCCATGACATTTACACTCACTCTAAAAACGTAAGTGCTTGGGTATAAACATAAGTATATACAAAATTTGGATGCTGACATTGCTCTTAGTAATATTATTTTCTTGATATATTTCCTTGGGCAAGGGAAACAAAAGAAAAAAAAACAAATGGGACTACATCAAACTAAAACATTTTTGCACAGCAAAGGAAACCATCAACAAGATAAAAAGATAACCTATTGAATGGGAGAAAATATTCAACAATAATGCATCTGATAAGGGGTTTAATATCCAAACTTTATTAAAAACTCATACATCTTAACACCAAACAAACAATAGACATTACTCCAAAGAAGACATACAGATGGCCAATAGATTTATTAAAAGATGCTCAACATTACTAATCATCAGAGAAATGCAAATTAAACTCACAAGGAGATATTGCCTTACACCTGTAAGAATGGCTGCCATCAATAAATCCACAAAAAGTGTTCGTGAAGACATTGAGAAAGGGGAACGTTCTTGCACTGTTGGGGATACAAAATGATGTAGTCACTGTGGAAAACATTATGGAGGTTCCTTAAAAAAATTAAAATAGAACTACTTTGTGACCTAGCAATTCCACTTTCTGGGTATTTATCCGAAAAATTTCAGGATATAAATATAAGTAATACCTTTAGTGGTAATACTACTTTTTAATATTTGGGCCAAAATTGTAAAGTGGGTAAGATCCAAAGTAAAGATTCCTGTGGGTTCACAGAATTTAATAGGTCAGACAGACTACTTGGAGTCCATTTTCCAGATAAATATGTTGCCAGTGCATCCCATTGTTTTGTCAAGTTCACAGTGACAATAGGGAGGAGTGGGCCAAACTCTTGGCAATAAAATTGGGTGTGTTTTAAGGAAGCGTTTTCTCATCTCAATTCTGGGTTTAAACTACATCTCTATTTAGTTTAGAATTGAATAGTATTTACTTCGAACCAGCGCTTTGAAGGAGTTTTTACTCTACTTGAAAGTCCTCAAATTGTTTTGAGAAAAATAAAAAGTCAGGCTGGAAGGATGGCAACAAGAAAATCCTCAAAGTCATGAATCCACCCTTCTTGGGGGCGTCCTGCCCCTCCCCCAATTCCTCCCAGACCTCCCCGCGCCCTCTGCTCCCTAGGAGATACAGTATCGGGCGTCCTTCCAGCTCCTGCCCCTCCCCCAATTCCTCCCAGAGCTCCCTGCGCCTTTGACCGTTAAGCCCCCACCCCACGCTATAAAAGGGACTGGGGGGGGCGACGGTTGCTTCTGGTCGCCAACGGGTATCTCACCGTACAGGTGCTGACAGGACCACTTGTGGCCTCGCCTCGAGTGCTCTCTCTCGCCTACCAGTCAACGTCGGGGTGGGACCAAGGAAGGTTCCGTCCTCGAGCCAGGCATGGAGAATGGCCGCGGGAATCCCCCGGCTCAGGCGCTGGGGATGGCGACGGAAGCAGAGCCAGAGAAGCCAGAAGAGGTGGCCCCGAGCAAGGAGGGCCAGGACCAACAGCAGCGCTCTCTGAGGGCCGTCTACATATGCAATGAGAGCCCCGAGGACAGAAAGGCCAGCGGCCCCGGCCCCGAGGAGGGAGCGCTCAAGTGCCTCGTGCAAGCCTGCGAGGCCCAGGGCGCTCTCCTCAGCACCGTGGGGTTCCGGGAGCTGGACTTCAAGGAGACAGCCGTACTCCATGCCTTCTACCACGCAGGTGCGGACATCCCCTTCACCCCATCCCATGTCCCATTCCTATCAGCTTCCCTCACCCTCGGAAGCGAAGCGGCGCCGGCTTCTCCCCATCCTAGCACCCTTGACTTTCTCGAGGGAGCACCCGGCCCGTGGGGGAGGAGACAGTAGGTAGAGGTAGATTTATACCTTTTTACAGATAAGAAAGGGGAGGCCACCAGCATCTAGACTTCTTTAGGCTCCTCTCCTTAAACATCTGGTAAGCCAAGAGAAAGGTTATAACCCAGACAATGCTGAGGCCTCCTCCCCACCAGTTATCCAACTTTTATTTTTTCACTCCTGCCCTGTCCCTTATGGCAGTGGGTTCCAACCCTGGGGAGCTTCTAGAACTTCCAAAGCCAAACCAATGTAGTCACCATCCAAGGACTGGGATTGTTTAATGTTTCCTGGGTGCGGGGGCTCCATTTTCAGTCACAGTGGGAATTGGTGTAATACCATTGAGAGACAGTGTGTGGGGGAGGGAGGTAGGGCTCTTAGAAATGCCACGGTGTTCTTTTGTACACTTTAATTGAGCGCTGTCCAGCTCTCACGATCTACTGCTGTCCAGTTCTCCAGTCCTCAGGCTCCGGCTCTCCAGCTCCGGGATCTCCCGCTCCCGCTCCAGGTCTCGCGGGCTCTCCAGCTCCGGGATCTCCCGCTCCAGCTCCAGGTCTCGCGGGCTCTCCAGCTCCGAGATCTCACGCTCCAGCTCCAGGTCTCGCGGGCTCTAGCTTCCGGAACTCGTGCTTCAGCTCTAGGTCTCCCACACTCCAGCGCCTGGATTGCCCACTCCAGTTCCAGGATTGCGCATCCACTTCCTGGTCTTACGCGCCTCAGCTCCAGCTCTTGTGCACTCCAGTTCCGGGTCTTACATGCTTCAGCTCCAGGTCTTGCGGGCTCCAGTTCCAGATCTTGAGCGCTTGCTCTAGTTGTCCCTCCACGCTCTCTTTCGCTCTCCGCTCTCCGGTGCTCAAAGCTCTCTCTCTCTCTCTCCCCCTCCCTCCCTCTCGGTCTCTCTCCCTGGGAATCCCTTAAAATAATCTCGCAAAATCGGTACAGGCCCCAAACCCAAAATAAACAAAAGCTAAAACATGTAAGGACATAACAAAGAGGGAAAATT
>NW_005871097.1:1266495-1268553 GCF_000147115.1 Myotis lucifugus
CTCTCCCTCCCTCTCTCTCCCTTTCCCCTCTCCTCCCTCCCTCTACCCTCCACCCTCTTCTCTCTCCCTCCCCTCCCCCTCCCCTCTTCCTTCTCCCTCTCCCCTTTCACACTCTCGTGCTCATGCTCCCTCACTTTCTCTCTCACTCTCCTCTCTTTTTTTTTTTAATATATATTTTATTGATTTTTTACAGAGAGAAAGGGAGAGAGATAGAGAGTCAGAAACATCGATGAGAGAGAAACATCGATTAGCCGCCTCCTGCACATCCCCCACTGGGGATGTGCCCGCAACCCAGGTACATGCCCTTGACCAGAATCGAACCTGGGACCCCTCAGTCCGCAGGCCGACGCTCTATCCACTGAGCCAAACCGGTTTCGGCTCACTCTCTCTCTTATTCCCTCGCTCCCTCTTGCACTTTCTCTAGCTCTCATTCCATTTTGCTCTCTTGATCTTTCTCACTCTCTCGCTCCCCCACTCCCTCTTGCTCTCTATACTCCTCTCTCCCTCCCTTCCACACTCTAAAAATCAGTGGATGGGGATTTAACAAAAAAGCCCAGTGGTGTAGCTCAGTGGTTGAGTGTTGATCCATGAACCATGAGGTCACAGGTTGGATTCTGGTGGGGGACACATGCCCAGGTTGTGGCTCCATCCCCAATGAGGAGGGGGTGCAGGAGGCAGCCAGTTTATGTTTCTCTCTATCCCATTCCTTTCCCTTTCTCTCTCTATAAAATAAAAACATTACAGTAATGGATGCACCCTACCTTACAGTATAATGTTTCTTTTTATTTATTTATTTTGCCTTGTCAGCTGGAAGAGCAACATGTAAAGTGAGTTAAATCATGCTACACTTGGTATTACAAATATTTCACTGTGAGTGGTCTGATATGTCACTCCCCTGTTCTGAATCTAGGACACAACTTTAGGGGTATTTAAGCTACATTGTCAAGTTGATGGCAGGTGTGTGAGTCAGGAGCATGGCACAGGAATGTACAACAGTTTGAAATAGGATAAAGAAAAAAATGAACAAAATGTCTCTAGATAGGATGAATAAAGACATTATTTTCTAGTCATCATAAATGGACCGCTATGTTTAAGTGGAAATGTATAACCTAAAGCTAAACATACAAATTGGTAGTCTCACACCAAAAACAGCGAGTCAAAGATTACAAATGGTGCAGTACTATTATATAAAGTTCTAAGACG
This sequence comes from Myotis lucifugus, assembly GCF_000147115.1. Classification (NCBI taxonomy): domain Eukaryota; kingdom Metazoa; phylum Chordata; class Mammalia; order Chiroptera; family Vespertilionidae; genus Myotis; species Myotis lucifugus. Next base: position 1,267,699 of record NW_005871097.1, read on the forward strand.
TACAAAACTAAACAATATACTGTTTAGGAATGCATACGTTATAATAATGTATAATATGCATATACATGTATACAGTTATATGCAGGAAACTGGTAAATACAGAGATCAGGACAGAGGTGTTCTTGAGCAGGAGGGTGGGGCTCCCAATAGTACAGATGATGCTCTGTGTCTTAGGCTGCATGGTGAGTGTTTCGTTTTTCATTTCATTATACCTTATACTTTATATATAAGCTAAATATATTCTTTGACTATGATATATTTCCTATTAAAAATACATCCCCCATCAATTTTTAAGTTAAGCTACATTCCCAGCACCCTGAAGAAGGAAGATTTTTTTAAAAAAAATTCTTGTTGCTTTTCTTCTAGAGTTCACGTGGTAGTTAATTTTAAGCAAGTCATTCTTTACTTGTGCTTTACCTTAAAGGCCAGTAGAAATACAAACTGTGGCAGCTTCCCGTTGGTGATCGTCAGGAAGTAGATTAAGTAGATAGATCACCTTTCTCACCTATGCCCTGTCTCTCCTTGCTCATTTCAGATATTGCTGTAGTGGACATGAGTGATTTTTCCAGACAGCCTTCACTATTCTACCATCTCGGAATTCGAGAAAGCTTCAACATGACCAATAATGTGATCCTGTACTGTGATACCGACATTGCCACTTCTCTTTCATTGAAGGTAAAGGACATGGCTCACCTCTCCTGAATACTTCATTTTGGGAAAGCAGTATTATATGTTTACTTGAAACAAGTAAAGACTTGCTGGTACAACTTGATCCAAACCTATACATTTAAAAAAATAATTGCTTGACTTAGATATAACAGAGACATTTACAGTTACCAAAATGGGCAAAAGTTT
>NW_005871097.1:1268653-1315235 GCF_000147115.1 Myotis lucifugus
AGTAAAACTGAAAACTTGTGTGTTTAGGCACACTCACTAATGATTGAGAACTTTTAAATGTACTTTGGCAAGTTTTATACCAATGCTTTTTTGGATAATATTCTTTTTTTAATGCTTATATTTGTAAATGTGAATGTCTAAGGTGAATTACTACAAAATTCAGCTAATTAATATTGTTGAATATCTTAATGTTGGTCAGGCAATCTTGATCTGTGTTAAACCATTTGAGGAATAAAACATTAGTTTGTTGACAACGGTGTTACTCAACCTTGATTGTACTTCAGAATCACTTGGAGCACTTGTAAATATCCCAGGTCCCAGGCCATACCCCAGACCAATAACATACCGTCTTGAGGGAACATTCTTAACCTCCAAAATCTGCAACTAGGGTTGAAGACCAGTGCCAGTGCTTCAGAGTTAACTTTCATGGACATCATAATTTTCTGATAGCAAGTTGGACATTTTTGTGTTTCTTGAGATTTAATATTAACCAGCTTGTTCTGGGCTCTATAATAATTTGGGATTATTTCTCGGTAGAAATTCCACCTTCTTCAGATGTATAACCTGTATGTGTTATATACCACATACACTTCACATAGGTGTGTGCTCTACTATAGCACAGAAATGTGTTTTAGGAAGTCATTCATAAGACATTGAAAGAAGAAACTATTTTATTATTGTACTGTACATTGTAGAATAGTTTCCCCAAAGGCTGTAAACCAATCTAAATTACTTTAGATATTAATTTCTCCTTTTACTGATTTTCACTAAGGTAGTTATGCTTAGAAATATTTAGAATTAGAAAATATGAAAGGGCCCATTGTTAAGTATATTTTTATGAGAAACATGAAATTAGTATGTATTTTTCCCAATGTAATGCATTTTTTTCTCAGCTGTGCCTCAGTGAATTCCTCTGGAAAGTCCTATGACCTAGATAAGTTTTAATATTTAATGATATGGAATAATATTTCCTGAAATGAAAGTGGGTAGTCAGTTATATCTGACGCCAAAAGAAGCAATCTGCACTTGTCGTTAGAAAATAGAAATCTCAGAACATGTAAAAACATTTTAAGGGGCAGCTCTAATTGTGTTTTCTTTTTTGGGCAAATGTTGGCTTGCAGTGCATAAATGATCCAATCAAGGGCTGCATAAACATTATGCTGTTAACTGATTAAAATTGTTGTCATTGCATTTGAAAATTCCTAGACAACTATAGTGAAGGGTCAGGAATCCTACCAGTGACACCCCTTCCATAGGAAGGTTTTCTGTGGGAGTGGCAGCCTTTGCATGGATGAGTCAAGAAGTGTTTCAGACCTGAGGATACCACGGTGCTTCCCATGTACTTCCTCGCTGTCACTGACATTCCTCACTGGGAAGACAAGGAGTAGGGTATTCAGAGCCCAAGCTTGAATCTCAATCTCTCTTGGGACAAAAGCATTGCCATTGTTATAGGAAAATTCTTATAATCATATATGCCCCCCCACTAGTTCCAAAGCTAACCAATTATGATAAATTTTCCTTAGAACATGCATTTTACAATTCTTAAAGGCTCATTTTATTTGAAGCTTTTTGCAGGGGAGGTTTCAACTGATTTACTCTGGATAATTGGTTGGGACAAAGTACTTGCTTATGGAAATTAACTGTTTTGGAAAAACACTGTATTCAGATCATATTTTCTTTTTCTTTTCAGGATATAGTAACTCAGAAAAACACAGTAAGTATTATATTTTCAGATTTTTAACTTCATAAATGTAAATGGGTAAAATGTTTGCCTGAAAATCCCACAGATAGCAAAGTGATTTCTAATTGTGCCTGTTGATTGTGTTTCTAAGGGGGATAGCTAGAACCCCCTGTACCTCAAGCTGCCAGCTAGCTCAGACCCCAATCAGCTATCCAGACTGTGAGCCAGAAGGCAAAGTCGGGCAAGTATACTTGTTCTTTGTTATATACTAGGACTGCGAGCCCGACCTGATGGGTGATTGCCAAAGGGGAGGAGAATTGAGGGACTAAGTAAGAGAGGTAAAGGGATTAAGAAGTACATATTGGAAACTACAGAATAGTCACAGGGATGTAACCTACAGCATAGGGAATATAGTCAGTATTGTAATAACTATGCATGATGCCAGTTGGGTACTGGAAATATCGAGGGGAACACTTTGTAAAGATATGATTGTCTAATCACTATGCTGTACACCTGAAACCAATACAAAATAATACTGAAAGTAAACTGTAGTTGAAAAAATTAAAAATAAAAGTAAAAAATAAAATCAAATAATATATATATATATATATATATATATATAATTTATTTACTTTTGCTGGAATCAGTACCTAGTACCCTCATACTTCCCACCCAAGTTTTTTCTAACAATGGAAAAACATGAACTTATACCCCAGTTAATATGAGGGCTTAAGCTACGTTTCCTGCCACAGCTGAAAAGAAGTGGTACAGATTTCCAGTTCCTTCTGTCCCATTTATGTGCTAAAGTTTCCCAATTTGGCTTAAAAGTTCCTGCAATGGCATATTGATAATGCTGTGTTGGTTTGAACTGTATAATAAAGCCCCCACCCTAAAAACATTCAAATAAGGTCATGTCCTTGGAAATTGTGCCAAGGTTATCCTGTACTTTTGAGTGCCCCCCAAACTGCCCATCCTTCTAGACCAGTGATCGGCAAACCGCAGCTCGCGAGCCACATGCGGCTCTTTGGCCCCTTGAGTGTGGCTCTTCCACAAAATACCACGTGCGGGCGTGCACGTACAGTGCGATTGAAACTTCGTGGCCCATGCGCAAAAGTCGGTTTTCAGCCTGGGCGAGTCTATTTTGAAGAAGTGGCGTTAGAAGAAGTAGGGGGTGTAGGTCTGTGGTGCTACGGGAGACGCGGCGCAGGCGGGCCGCGGGATACGCAGCGCGGGGAGGTACATTGTTTTGAGGTACATTCGCTGAGGTTGACCCCTTCCAACTCTCCCATCCACACTCATCTCTCTGAAACAAGTATACAAGACGAGTGTGGATGGGAGAGTTGGAAGGGGTCGATCTCAGCGAACGTACCTCAATCAGATTGAGGGCGTTTTTAGCAAAGGCCAGCTTAGGAGTACTCTAATTAAGTTAATAACAATGTACCTACCTATATAGTTTAAGTGTAAAAAATTTGGCTCTCAAAAGAAATTTCAATCGTCATATTGTTGATATTCGGCTCTGTTGACTAATGAGTTTGCCGACTACTGTTCTAGACCTATGTCTTTGTGGTTTGAGAAATTGTGACCTAGACTAGGAACGGTTTCTTTGTTCCCTTTTTTTCCCCCCTCAGCCTCCTTCCCAGTGGCCCTTCTAGAAGGGAAGCACCTCATGCCTCTTTTCCTATTTCACCTGGAGTTCCCAGAGGGAGAGGGAGAAAAGATCCCAGGAGGTAGAGGTCTCCTGAGGGTGCCCTCCACAAGGGAGCAGGAGCTTTATTTGACTTTATCCCCTCCACAGAAGGCCCCAACCTGAAGCTGTGGGGCCCAGGCTTCTTCTTGTCTATGCAGAGTTCCCTACCTGAGGCAAAGCCTTCACCTTCACCTTCCTCCAATTCAGAGGATGAAGTTCTAGAAAGAAAACAAGTGGATTACCACAGCAGCCTGGGTTTAGCAAGCCATCATGTAAAACGAGGCATCAGGGTGATTTTGAGTTCCTCTTGGAGGATAAAATGGGAAGATATGTCACTTCATTTTGTCCCATTTACATACTGATATTGTCCACTTACAGGGGGTCTTTCCTGGTCTCTCTAGATCTCTATTTCTTAAATTACCTTCTTCATGGAGACCGGGGCGGGGGCGGGGGGGTCCAGTCAAAGGAGATTGAGCCTGGGGCCAGGAGGCACAGGTTGTAGGTCCCTCTCTCTGAGGAACTTTGGGTAGTCATTCCACCTCCCCAACCCCACCCTAATTATCAGTGTCCTCATCAATAAAAAGAGGTTGAATTCTGTCATTTTGTTCATAGATAACTTCCAGTACTTAATGTCTGCCATTCCATTTTTGTCAACACAAGTGAAAAGGCATAATTTGGATTTAATGCAAGGAATGTCTAGGAAACAGTTATTCCTTAAAACAAGAATTACATTAAGGCATGGTGCAAGGAAGAAAACTCTTTTTCCATCCTAACTGTTGGATATATCAGGGTCTATTCCAGGAGACTTAGTGTAGTTCTGTTACCATTCCACTTTAATATACCCTCCTTCACTAGAACTTTCTCCCTCCTAAACAACCAGGAAGTCCTTTCATTCTTGTTCTAATTATACCATGGCACCATTCTCCCTAAGTTTTTGTTTGTTTGTTTTTTAGGAATGAACTTATTCTAAAGGATTTGGGAATTAATCTGCTAAATTTGGCATTACTTTAGAATTACTTTAGGTACTAGTTGCCATGCTTCATGTGGTATGAGAAATTAGAACATTCAGGGGAACAAATAAAGGACCAGAGATGGCTGGAAGGTTATAAAATAGCATCTAAGAGAAAAGGGTAAAGGGACATAAACCTTGAGAGGTATTGTTTATGGTAATTTTCAAATGTTGTCCACTAACGGAATATAGACAGTTTTTTCTTCTACTTCAGATGCCATGGAAGTAGGGCAAACTCAAAAAAAGTTTGGGTTCAGCAGAATGAACAGCTCACAACTAATGTTGATTAAATATTGCAATTGAATATCAAAGTAAATGAGGTGCTTTTTAAATGAGGTTGATTAAATGTTGAAATCAAATATCAAAGTAAATGAGGTGCCTTCTGCTAACTTGCCCCTCATTATGGATTGGAGTAATGCTGCTTGGAGCTGGGATCTGGTTCATATAACTTCCAAGTTTCATAAAATGACTTCTTTTTCACCTATCTTCAGTTATGCTATTTTCTACTGCTTTAAAGATAGCCACTTCAGCATTTTATCACTTCAGAAAACATGTTTATATGAAAGATAAAGGTTGTGCCTTTATGAAAATGAGTGAAAATATAACCAACCCCAAGAGATTATCTATTAAACCTTAGAACTTTCTGGTATTTTGAGATTAGTGTACATAGTCCACAGATGTTCTTTAACTTTGTTTTAATTTTTCTTTGTAAGAATAACCATAACTTCAAAGTATGGTATGTATATTTTGCAGGTTGATTTCACCCCTGGAAGTAGCCTCTGTAATTAATGTATTTAACTTAGAAGAAGCTGTATTCCTTACTTGAATTCTCATTTTTAGAGAAAGTGTGTTTCTCAAGATATATCTGCATTAGGGCAAAATACTTAGATAACTTTATTAGTTTAGTTTTTAAAATTAAATGCAAGAAGTCAGACGAATTATTTCTGGCACCATGTAAATTCTTTAAAACTTAGTGTCAAAAATTAAACATTGATTTAGTACACTTTAAAGGTACTGTTTATGCTTTACAAAGAATCACAATTCATAGTCAAATTGTAATTATTCCATAGAAAAATAGTTTTACTAGTATGAGTATTATTTGATAATATAAAATTTTTTAAAATCCTTTTTCAAAACATCTCTGAGACTAATCATATTTATTAGTATTGCTTTTTGCAAAACAGTTCTTACTCAACAAAATTTATGATAGTTAACTTGTGGTTAAATTATCAAATATATGGCTTTTCCATTGATGCTGAAAAAAAAAAGAAAAAAATGCCCTTACATTGCAATTCTTGGTTATCTTATTTGGGGGGCATGTAATAAAATGATGTAATTTCTGAGATTTTAAACCCCTAAAACCTCTGCCAATGAAGTTCTGAGACATACACAGATCAGTTCAGTATTTAAAACCAAATTTTTGTCATATATCCATGTGTTAGAGCTTATGAAATCGAGTGGTTTCCTATTCTGTGCCTAATAGATTTGTAGTCATATTACACAAGTTGTGATAATACTTAGGCATTTTCTCCTTCCCTGTCCCACCAGGTTCCAAGTCCATAGCTATGCTTCTGCATCAATTGCTTTGTGAAACCTTTTTGTTTCTTTTTTCCAGGTATCTAGTGGAAATTATTATTTCATCCCATACATCATAACACCATGTGCTGAATACATTTGCTGTGAGAGCGATCTCCAGAGAGATGCCTCAGAGTACTTGCAAACCAACTGGGACACCATGCTGAATCCCCTGCATGAGACCTTGGTGGACAGATTCATTAGCCTCCTCAGGAACATCCAAATAACCTCATGGTAACTCCCCTCAGCATTCAACAACCCTGGGCACTTTGTCACAATCTTCCCATCACATTCATGGAGGTGATACCCCCTCAAAAGATCATAGCACCTGGAGAATGGGGAACCCTTACCAATCATTTTGTTTGTTTGTTTGTTTCATTTTTAAATCTTTATTGTTGAGAGTATTACAGTTCTCTCCCTTTTACCCCCATTGCCCCCCATTCACCGGCTCCTGCCCCATCCTAGGCTGTCCATAGGTAAGATCTTTGTTAATCTCTTCCCACCCCACTTCTGAGATTCATCAGTCTGTTCAATGCATCTCTGCCTCTGATTCTGCTTTATTTACCCATTTATTTTGTTCATTAGATTCCTTGTTTATTTATTTTGATTTTAGATTCTATTGTTGATAGACATATTTGTTGCCATTTTATTTTTCATATTTTTATCTCTTCTTCCTCCTCCTCCAACAACAATATTTCTTGTAATACTGGTTTAGTGGTGATGAATTCCTTTAGTTTTTTCTTGTTTGTGAAGCTCTTTATCTGACCCTCAATTCTAAATGAGAGCTTTGTAGGGTAGAGTAATTATGCTATTCATCACTTTGAATATTTCTTGCCACTCCCCTCTGGCCTGCAAAGTTTCTGTTGAGAAAGCAGCTGACAGTCTCTATGTTTAACCTTTGGCATTTTAATTATGATGTATCTTGGTGTGGGTCTCTTTGGGTTCCTCTTGTTTGGGACTCTCTGTGCTTCCTGGACCTATAAGTCTATTTCTTTCACCAGGTATGGGAAGTTATCTGTCATTATTTCTTCAGATAGGTTTTCAGTATCTTGCTCTTCTTCTTCTGGCACCCCCATAATTCAAATGTTGAATCCCGACAAATTGTTCTTTATTTCAGTTAGTGTATGCTTAATTTCTGATTGGTCATTTTTCATGTCTTTGGCATTCTCACTAAGATCCTTGAAAGTCTCATGAAGATCCTTGAGTAACCTTATAACCATGGTTTTGAACTCTGTATCCAGTAGTTTGCTTGCTTCTATTTCTTTCATTTGTGACATGTTTCTTTGTCTCAGCATTTTGGCTGCTTCCTTGTGTTTGTTTCTGTGTATTAGGTAGAGCTTCTCTGTCTCCTGGAATTGGTAGAGTGGCCTTGTGTGGTAGGTGTCCTGTAGGACCCAGTGGCTCAGCCTCCCCAGTCACCTGAGCTGGGCACTCTAGGTGTGTCCCTGTGTGGGCTGTGTGTATACTCTTGTAGTTAAACCTTGATTGCTGTTGGTGTCACTGAGAGGAGTTGACCTCCAGGCCAATTGGCTGTGAGGACCAGCTGTGACTACAATGGGAGAGCTGCTGTGCAGGAGGCCAGGCCCAGCTGTGAAGCAAAGAGGCTTGTGCTGGGTCTTTGGCCTTTTATTGATAGGTTTCATACAGGCTGTCACCAGCTGCAGCATTTTTGAGAGATTTTAGCCAATTCTGAAGCCTGAGCCAGGATAGGCCATTCCTATGGAATAGCTGCTGCAAACAGCTTGGGCGGGGCTGCAAATTGGATGGGGCAGAGTCTTAGGGAATCATCAGGGCAGAGCAAACAGTGTGGGCCACACTGTTTGATACTCAGATTTGGCTGCCAGTCAGCCCTGTGATAGGGGAGGTCCCAGCACAGGAACAATGACCCCTGCAAGCACCCCTGTCTAGGAGAAAGATGCCCCTGAGTTCCTGCCCTGATGCCAGATAGTCCAGTTCCTTTCAGTATATGCCTGGGTCCTCCAGAGCCGCCTGGTACTAGGAGTCTGAGTAAGTTCATGTGCTGGCCCTTTAAATGGAACACCTGGGTCTCCAGGAGCCTCTGTGTCTCTCTGCCATAATCCCTGCTGGTTTTACAACCCATAGTCATGGGGACTTCTCTTCCAAGCTCCTGAACCCTAGGCTGGGACCCCTTTCTCCTCAGGGGTGGCTTCTGCAGAGGCGATCTCCCTCCAATTAAAAAAAGCAGCACGCGTGGGTGTCGGACCAGCCCCTTCCGAACCTCCACTCATCCTGCCAGTCTCCATGTGCTTTCTTCTTTACTTCTCTAGTTGTAGGACTTCTATTCAACCAGCTTTCAGGAGGTTCTGAATGATGGTTGTTCTGTATTTTAGTTGTAATTTTGTTGTGGTTATGGGAGGTGGCGAGTACCGGCATTTACGCCGTCATCTTGGTTCTCTCTCCTACCAATCATTTTTAAGTCATCCTGAAATCCATTGTTGTTCCTTAATACATCACTGAGTTGGGCCATTGAGGTATAGCTAAAAGAGAATAAACCTGGAATTAGGGGGTCGGGGTTGAGCCTATATCTGGCCTCAACTCTCTGTAGCCATTTTCTCATGTAGAAAATAAAGAGGTTAAGTCATTGATTTTTTTTAATGCTCTGAGATTCTGTGTCTTAAGATCATATCTGAAGATGATTTCTTCCCACCTCTCACCCCAGTCAGTTACTGAGGTTGTTAAAATGCTGTAAAAGTTGGGATGCACTATGTTCAGCTGAAGCCAAACTGACCTCAGGATGTCCTGTGTAGATTGATGTTGGAGAAGGTGGGGAATACTGATTCAGGTTTGGGTTTGAATCCTGGCTCTGGCTATTCCTTGCTGTGTAGCCTTGTAAAAGTCAGCTCACTTCTTTGTGCCTTAGTGCTCAATAAACCATGCCTTAAAATATTCTTATTCTACAACTTGAAGGCAGAAAAATGATTCTACTTAACCAAAGGATCTAGTTATTTTGCTTGCAGTCCATTTAAAGGATTTACTCCTGTAAGTCATCACAAGAAGGATTTGTCCTTTCAAAACAAATGAAAATCTGAAGCACTGGCTGAACAGACTTCAAAAATGTAAAGGGCCACATGTCCCACTTTGGATCAAATCATGGCTCCTTGAACTGTGGAGCATTACTACAGTAGTATTGGTGTGAGGTACACAATAGTAAATAGTCTGTTCTCTTTTTCTACCCCATTACCTCTTCTCTGGATGCAGCTTCTTCTACAGACTTTATGGGAAAACAAAACTGGAGCTCTGGCCAGGTAGCTCAGTTAGTTGGAGCTCTGTCCTGATGCGCTAGGCTTGTGGGTTTGATTCCGAGTTAGGACACATGCAGGAAGCAACCAAAGAGTGAAAATTTAAAGAAAAGAAGACTGGAAATCCAGACATATGTGGCCACATGCCAACATAGAAAGCAAATGGGGAACTTTTGTAGCACATTCCTGCAAAGCCTCTTTCAAGCACATCTTGCTAACTATTGTCTTATTGCACAATGAATATTTTAGTGAAGTTTAGGAAGAAAGCTCTCCTAGTATCATCTTTTCAGGTCTGACAAAGAGGTAGACTAGCTTGAATTTGCCAGATGAGCGAAGTCTTTTCAAGAAGTGGACTCAAGTTTTGTTTCTCAGTCGGTGTGTGCGTGTGCGTGTGCGTGTGTGTGTGTGTGTGTGTGTGTGTGTAATCAGTAGGAAAAGAACTCTTTTGATTTGGTTTCATTTCAAAGGACTTGAAATACCTGCTAGTTGATTCACACCTTGAACTGGCAGATACCTGGCAATGGTTAGTGAGAGGTTAAATGGTGCTAATGGTTTAAAAACATCTATAATGAGGATGGCAAAGTTTTTAGCTCAAGTGCCAACTCTTAATTGGTAAAGGCTGCCTGGAGCCTTGTGCTGAAAATGGGTTGGAAGCCATTTCCAAGTTCACATTCATTAGCAACATCTTCCCTGGTTCCCAGAGGTAGAAATGGCTGCGTGCTTATTACATATTTGATGTCCTCAAGCCATACTCAACTTGGTATTTTGTTTATTTACTTACAAGCTACTGTTCTTATTAGGTTTCTTAGTTTAATAAAACTATTTTTCAGAATTACCCTTGAAAAGAAGACTAAACTAAAGTATAACATTTTACTTGTCAGGCTAAACTAATAATGCCTTAATAGCTTTGATGCCTTTATAGTCCACCAAATGAATAATGGCTGTCATCTAAGTTAATGACTCATTAGATTAATAATAGAATTTTATGCTCAATAATAGAATTTTAAACACTGGTAGAATCTGCTAATTTGCTTATCATTGGGGTAATAAGCAATGGGCCAGAAAATAAAATATTAAAGCAATGCACTGATATGTATATGTGTTGTTAATCCTCACCTGAGGACATTTTTTCCATTGATTTTTTAGAGAATAGGAGGGAGGGAGCACGGGAGAGAGAGAAACATCTTTGTGAGAGAGACACATTGATTGGTACCTCCTGCACACACCTAACCAGGGCCAGGGCCGGGAATCAAACCTACAACTCAAGTACATGCCCTTGACTGGAAATTGAATCTGACCTTTTGGTGCAAGGTCCGATGCTCTAACCGTCGAGCAATACCAACCAGGGATGCACTGATATTTTTATATCAGAGTGCTTTCTGTGGGGCATTACCTCATTCTTTAAATGTTTTTTTAATTCTTCTTATAAGCATTGACTAGCCTATGTATTGTATACACAGTTATTTGGCATAGTTTTATTGTTAGTCAAAGTAAGTCACAGTTCTTATTTATATGTTTCTCTTTTTCTGAAGACTTATTTAATTGAGCTTATTCTCTTTTTTTAATGACCAGCGTAATTTTACTCTCTCTAGTTAAGTCATTTCAGCTACTTAATGGGTTGACAGTATTACCCCCTGATTGACAATACCCAGTCTTCATTTAAAAATTACTTGGAAATTGGACCACAAATTTGAATCACTCTATGGTCATTATAAGTCAGACTGGATGCATGGAGATGCAACCTGAGGTTTTCATGTTTCCCTCTCCAGTGTTTATCACAAAGAAACCTTGATAAATGACATCCGGAGAGCCAGAGAGATATACAAGGGCGATGAACTGGCAAAGGAGCTGGCTAGGATCAAACTACACATAGATGATACCGAGATTCTGACTTCAGATATCATCATTAATTTACTGCTGTCCTGCTGTGATATCCAGGTATGCAATATAAGTTTAACTGAGGTTAATACATGCAGAGTTCTTCCTTGGCATGAGAAATTCCTCATATGAAGTACTTTTATACTAGGTGCACAGTTAGGTAGCTGTTTTATAGACAGAATAGTATGTGGCTACATCCTAGGTCACCTGTATCTGTTGTAGTGGAAATATTGGAGAAGGTTTTGTCATATCAGATGGCTACTCCAATAAAATCTCATATGGTATTGCTCACTAAAAGAAATGCAGAATTTAACAGGTTTTTTGTTTGTTTTTGTGGTTTTTTAAATATATTTTATTGATTTTTTTACAGAGAGAAAGGGAGAGGGAGAGGGAGAGAGAGTTAGAAACATCGATGAGAGAGAAACATCGAATCAGTTGCCTCTTGCACACCCCCTACTGGGGATGTGCCCACAACCAAGGTACATGCCCTTGACCAGAATCGAACCTGGGACCCTTCAGTCCGCAGGCTGACGCTCTATCTACTGAGCCAAACTGGTTAGGGCAGAATTTAATAGTTTTTATGCACTTTATGGTAGGCATTGTTCCAAGCCCTTTGATCCTAATTCATTTCATATTCAAAACAAGCCTATGAGTTGAATACTCTGATTATCCCCATTTTGCAAATGAGGAACATGAGGCACAGAGAAATTAAGTGACTTGCCCAAGGTCACACAGCAGTTGGCAAGGTCAAGGATTCAAACTAAGGCAACTGGCTCCATTGTCTTGCTCTTAACTCCTCTGCTATGCTGCTTCCTTTAGGCCTTTGTCACTTCCTTCTTTGTTTACCATCACCCATCAGTGACAGGAAGAGCAGGAAGAGACTTCTGGAGAATTCCTGAGACAGGGTTTGTGGGATGTGGTACCATGGATATGGGCCTGTCCTCCTTCCAAATTTATTTCTGTTGAGCCATTTCTAAGGATATATTGCCTTCCTTCCCTTTGGAGGAATGTACAAGGCAATGTACCTTATCTGCATAATTCCACAAAGCCATATTGGGGATTGTTGGTTAGAGGTCTTTAAATCTAAACAAGAGAGGCATTCATTTAGGACCTGAACCAAGAACAGAGTCAGTCACAAAGGAACTCATGCCCTTAGTGATAAACAGATGCATCTAATTGATTTTAATAGGATTTAACAATGATTAAATTATGCCCCATGGGACAAGAGAATGGGAATGGCCTTTTTTGAAGTCTTTCTTCCTGAGCTGCTGCCTTCCTCCTGTCCTTGCCTTCACACATCTCTTCTTTTTATAACCTTACATTCGTGGAACTCTCAGGCGTAAAGGTGAGCCAGAAGCTTCTTGGAATACACTTTCCTTGGGCAGCTGCATCCAGGTGCAGAGCCACAAAACAGGCATGGGATTTCGGTGGGAAGTCCTATGCTAACTGTTTCTGGCTCTCGGCAAATTGGCCAATAACAGTAATTCTAAGCCTGGCTGAAAGAGTAGCAGATGGTACTGCTCAGAGGGGTCCCAGATGAGACAAACATGGTAGCAATTTTCCCTAGGTAATTATGCAGTTTAGGGCAGTGGTTCTCAACTAGGGGACATGTGGTAGGGTCTGGAAGCATTTTTGGTTGTCACATCTAGGAGGTAGAAGCCAGGGATACTGCTTAACAGGATAGTGCCCCACAACAACAAATGACCCAGCCCAAAAATCTCAATAGTGCCAAGGCTGAGAAATACTGGTTTAGATTAATTCATTTGTTTCTGGCAAAATAGGAATGACTGGGATGTTTCTTCCCTTTATGTAGCAAATGACTGCAAGATTTCTTATACGTTTATGTCCAGCTCATTTTAACCCACAGCTGTGCTGGTGGTGGTAACTCTCCTGCACTCAAAACATGGTAGCTTTTTTCCTGGCTGCTGGGTTGTAAGTAACTTCACTAAATGCTGTCTGTAAAGAAGGCTTATATTTAAATGCTTAGGCTGTCTCATGTTTATTACTGTTCAGAAAAACCTATGAAGATCTGTATTTCCTCTCTTTCTTACCTTGGGACCTCTTGCCAACAGGACTACGATGCAATGGTAAAGCTGGTAGAAACACTGGACATGCTGCCTATGTGTGATTTGACCGACCAATATAATATTAAATTCCACTATGCATTTGCACTGAACAGGTAAGGATGATAGTGTACGTACTATATAGAGTTTCAAAATAAGTTACCTGTTACATTCTGCTTCCTTCATTTACTCAGTGCTCATTGAGTATGAGCTAGATCATGTGTTCAGTGTCAAGGTTACGAAAATGGGCAAGGTCTTGGTCTTCAAGGACTTTGTCTTTGGAACATATATTCTACCTGTGTGGTCAGCCATGTAATTAAAGCTTGCTAGCTCAGAATGATAAAGGTCTTAATGAAAGCTTGTCCAAAGTGTTATGGAAACATAGCAGAGGGAGGAAGTCATTCTGCTTGGGCATTTTCTGGGGTCTTTTTAGTAGGGATTTGAAGACTTAGTAAGAATTACCTCATAGCCCTGCCTGTATTGCTCAGTGGTTACAGTTTCAGCCCATTTACCGAAGTGTCTCAGGTTCGCTTCCCAGTCAAGGGCACATACCTGGGTTTCAGGTTTGACGCCCAGCCCCAGTCTAGGCACTTGCAGAAGGCAACCAATAGATGTGTCTTTTTCACATCGATGTGTCTCTCTCCCCCCCCCCCCACCTTTCTTCTCTCTCTGAATAACAATGGAAAAAATATCCTCGATGAGGATTGGAAAAAAACAAAACAAAAAAGAATTACTTCATGGGCAGGAGAGAGTGTGGGATGGAGATGGTGAAAAGGCCATTCCACTTGACCAGAACAGAAAAGTGAGCATAGAGTTCTTCATGTGCAGTGTGTCTTCAGGGAATAGTCAATGTGACCAGAACACAAGTTGCAGGTAAAGCAAATGCATGCAATCTGATCCTGAATTTTCCGTAAGTATCACTTGGCCAGCTGTCAGCATAGTTACAGTAGGATCTGGCATTAGGTACAGTTTTGAGGAAGTTTAGGGAATTACCTTATACTGATAGAGGAGAAAATAGTGGTGGGCAAGTAGTGATTTTTCCTGCATTACAGTTGACCTCCAACTCTTAGGAAGTGGAGCAAATCATGTCCATATATTAGTTACTAAAGGTTAGTAGTAGTGAATGATGTTTGGCCCTAAGATGGCAAGGTCTCCCTATATTAGAAAAGCCAGGGACAGCCAGCTTTTTCTGATAGCTTCCACTTCACTGTATTCAGAAGCCCATTCAAGACTGCTTCAAAGTGTTATGGAAACATAGCAGAGGGAGGAAGTCATTCCATTGAGCAGTTAAACGGCTTGTCTCTCAGTGGTATGAAATTCTTTATGAGCAATTTGTATTTGCTGCTGCTTTTACAAACAGGATTTAATTAGATATGCTAATGCAGCGAGAAGATTCTGACTAGGAATCCAGGCAGCAGGCAAAACAATGGTCTGGAAAAATAACAGAATCAAAGTCCTAGGTTAAAACCAACAAAGCTTGCCAGTCACAAAATTAGAATATACTCATTTTACTCCCTGCATCTTTGGGGCAAGACCTCCAACTCAAGTAAAATTTAACTCATTGAATTACTCAGTAAGTGGAGGGGGAACTGAATGCATGACACATTTATTAGAATATCTGATGTATCACACTAAGAGAAGAGTTAAAGGTGAGCGATAAGAGAAGAAGACACTCTGTAGGCCCTAGAAATGTGTGTAGAGATGATATTAGATGAATGTTACTGAATCTAGCCCATGCTAGAGGGGCTGAAGGCTTGTTTCAGAACCTACAGAAGTCACCTTAGCCTCAGCTTCTGAGCTATCCAGGTGCAGGCCATTGCTCAGGTAGAAGGACATGTCCCAGGAGGGCAGCGTGGGCTCATTGTCTCTGTAGTAACCACCAGCCTTGTTTTCTTT
The DNA here is from genome assembly GCF_000147115.1 of Myotis lucifugus. Taxonomy (NCBI): domain Eukaryota; kingdom Metazoa; phylum Chordata; class Mammalia; order Chiroptera; family Vespertilionidae; genus Myotis; species Myotis lucifugus. The sequence goes on from NW_005871097.1 coordinate 1,283,703, forward strand.
GTCTCTTCTGTTTATGTTCATTACTATGACTCATAAGGGTTTTTATAGTATATGAGTTTTCTCTTATTTTATTTTTTCTTTTTCTTATTCATTTGTTGAAAAAGTATTTGTCCTGTAGAGCTTCTAAAGTTTTGGGTTTTACTGATCATATGCCTGTGGTGAGATTGGTGAGCTTCTCTGTCCCTTTTTCTCCCTGTAAGTTGGTAGTTAGATCTGGATACTTATTTCAGATTCTGGTCTGACTTTTTTAAAAGTATACTTAATAGTTGATTGTGTACTTTATCTGTTTTTTATTCTTTTTGTGATGCTAGTGGCCATTGATGATCATTGCCTAGATCAGCCGTGGGCAAACTACAGCCCGCGGGCCGGATCCGGCCCGTTTGAAATGAATAAAACTAAAAAAAAAAAAAAGACCGTACCCTTTTATGTAATGATGTTTACTTTGAATTTATATTAGTTCACACAAACACTCCATCCATGCTTTTGTTCCGGCCCTCCGGTCCAGTTTAAGAACCCATTGTGGCCCTCGAGTCAAAAAGTTTGCCCACCCCTGGCCTAGATCCATTATTTTATTAGAGGTCACAAAATAGTAATATTTTGAATTTTATATTTAATTCCTGAGATATTAGCACAAATACTTTATAAAGAGAAATTTCCCCTCATCAATGACTTGGTTACCCTGGTATACAGTTTGTATGAGAAAAGAGTTTATGTGCTTGAGTTTTGCCTTGATCAGTTTTCAAAAACAATGAGTTAGCTCCTTAGCATCCTCCAAAGGTGACCAATGAGGTTTTATAAGATCATTATGAACTCAAAATTTTAATATAGTTGATAAGTTTCAATCCCCTATAATTCTTTTTATTTTATTAAATTTATTGGGGTGACATTGGTTAATAAAAATATGTAAGTTTCAAGTGTACAATTCTATAATACATCATCTAGTATTCTTGATGCTCTAACCATCCCCTTTTACCAAACACTGATTCAACTTGGCTTTTGAGTCTTTTTGCTATGAGCTTAGTAGCTTCTTTGCTTTTTTGTATGTTAATATGTTCTAGGACCACTGATTTAGACATATCTGGAACCAGCCAGTCCTCCAAGGAGTCCTGATTCCTGTTAGTGAGATATTTACAGACTCTAATAAGGACGATCTTCCTGATCAATGTTTGGGACCTTTTTGGTAGAGCTGAGGAAACCATTCCATGAATTGATACTGATATTCCAATTCAAATTTAGGACTAGAGGATTTTTACTTAACTTCTTTGATTTTATGTGTGTTCCTCTTGTGCTGAAAAATCTGGTTCCTAGTAATGTTAACATTATTTGTTGTATTTCATACTAAAAGATATATAATATTTTCAAAATACCGCCGAAACCGGTTTGGCTCAGTGGATAGAGCATCGGCCTGCGGACTGAAAGGTCCCGGGTTCGATTCCGGTCAAGGGCATGTACCTGGGTTGCGGGCACATCTCCAGTAGGAGATGTGCAGGAGGCAGCTGATCGATGTTTCTCTCTCATCGATGTTTCTAACTCTCTATCTCTCTCCCTTCCTCTCTGTAAAAAAAATCAATAAAATACATTAAAAAAAACTCTTTAAAAAAAAACATTTTCAAAATACCAATACCAGTATTGTCACTAACGATATGATTACTAGAAACTATTTAAGATTTCTTTGCATTTAAGTTTTTTCCCTTTGGTTATATTTTTTTAGAAAAATACAGTCAAATTGCTGTGTTTTAAAATCATATGAATTAGTTTCTCTTTTGTGGGTAAGCTATCAACCAGATGCATAGGCTCATCATCTATTTTGTCCTAGCCACAAGTTCAAATGGTATGTTCATTGCCAAGCAGTGTTTTTAGGGAACACTATTTTTAAATTTTTATTTCATTTTCTTTTATAATTATGTAAAATTCTTATCTAGTTTCAAAATCAAATTCCAAGAAGTGTAATCTCTACTCCTGTTCCCTTCATCATGATTTCTCTCTCCACCTATTGGTAGCCACTTTTATTACCTTCTGTTTTATCCTTCCATTTTAAGATATAAAAGCAGATACATATATTTATTCATATCCTCCTTAAATTAAAAAGTAGCATTCTTTTCACAGTATTCAACACCTTGCTTTCTTGTCTTAACAACGCATTCTGGAGCCCTAACCGGTTTGGCTCAGTGGATAGAGCATTGGCCTGCGGACTGAAGGGTCCCGGGTTCGATTCCAGTCAGGGGCATGTACCTTGGTTTCAGGCACATCCCCAGTGGGAGGTGTGCAGGAGGCAGCTGATTGATGTTTCTCTCTCATTGATGTTTCTAACTCTCTATCCCTCTCCCTTCCTCTCTGTAGAAAAACAATAAAATATATTTCAAACAAAAAACAAAACAAAAAAAAACAACGTATTCTGGAGATCTTTCCATAACAGTATTACAGAGATATTGTTTCAATTCTTTGTATAAATGTTTAATATTTTATAATATGAGCATGAATATCATTAGCAACCCAAGTGTTAATCAATCACCACTACTGATGGACATTTGCTTCCAGATATTCACAGGAACACTTTTAACATTTTACAGCCACAAACTCAAATTGTTTTGTGGCAATAATTATTTTAACAACTATCTAAAGAATCCATTTCCTGTGTATAAATGAAAATTTTACCATATCTACACTAATAAAAGAGAAATATGCAAATTGGTATCACTCTGCTATGCCCACCAGCCAATCAGATGAGTATGCAAATTAACCCAACAAAGATGGCGGTTAATTTGCATATGCAGGCACAGAACGAAGACTGAAGGCTCTGGCCAGAGTGAAGACTGAAGACTGAAGAGGCTCGGCTTCTCCGCTGTGGCCGAGACCAAAGGCCTGGGTCCCGGGTACCAGAGGAAAACCAGTACCGGCAGCCAGGGGAAGGAAGGCCTATTGTGCGAATCTTTGGGCAACAGACTTCTAGTAATTTAATAATAGAGAAGAGTGTGATTTATGAATATAGAAACAATTTCCTGTTTTGGTGGGGGTAACATGAGATAGGAAAACAGGACTCACTAAAGTCCTTTGCTTTTAGAAAATGGCAAGGCATTTCAGGTCAAGAAATGCCTTTGTACATTTCAAAATTCATCTGGGCCTTGAATTTGGGGGCCCTGCCATTTTCCAAAGAACCTTTTATCAAACTGTCTCATCCTCATGATTTAGGCTTAGCTTTTAAATCCTTGCTCTCCATCTAGTTACAGGAGGCTGCAATATTATTTTTGTGCTTCTAAATACATTAATCACCTTATGCTCTCATCTATAGTGTAGGTCTAACCTAAAGAGAAAAGATCAAGTAAGGACTGAGTATGATTGTGTGAAATTCACTAGTGTGGATCTTAAGTAGCTCTTACATTTAAATATGAAAAAATGAAATATAATTTATATTTTTTCCAATAAAGTACAGCATCCTTACACCTAACCCCTCAGAGAATGAATGTATATAAACTCCTGTGTCTTGATTCGGACATTCATGATCTTATCACATGAATCTTTCAGGAAAAACAGTGCAGGTGACCGTGAGAAGGCTTTGCAGATCATGCTCCAGGTTCTGCAGAACTGTGACTGCCCGGCCCCCGCCATGTTCTGCCTATGTGGAATGATCTACAAGGACATCTTTTTGGATTCACACTGCAAAGATAACGCCAGCAGAGACAGCGCCATTGAGTGGTAAACCCTCAGCCCTAGTTAATAGCATGTGCATTTCTGCAAAGAACAGTTGCAGTGACTAAAAATTCACATCTCTTTCCTATATGTGTGTGTCTGCTTGTCTGCTGGCAGTGAAAAAACATGCTATAAATGTGGTTTGGGAATTTCCACATTCCTTTTTCCCTAAGGAAATCATTAGAGACAGGGTTTTTTACTGGTGACATTCTTCCCACAAGTTCACTTGTTTATAGGGGCAAGAAGGAGGATCGGCATGCTCCTTCCCATCTACTCTTTCCAGAACCTAGTTGTATTATTGTCAGGCATTGTCTTTTCAGTGAACTATTAATTCATTTATCCATCCATCCAACCAACAAAGGTTTATTGAGCCAAAATAGGAAGCTGTGCTCCCACCATGGTGGGCAAGAATTCAACCCCCAGGTCAGGAAATTATTACCTATAGATCCTTCAAGAAAGTCATAGGAGCCTTTCTCTATCTACTTCAGAAGGTAGTGGTAGCAGGCACTGGAGCAAATGAAGCTTAGTTTCCTGATCAGGGTATGTTGGCTTGGGTCAGACCGTGGGGATCGTCTATCCCAGGCCCTTAGGTACAGATATGAAACATGTGGTTCAGGGAGGTCAGGAGCTGGTCCAAAGTCACAGAGCTGGTCAGCGACAAACCTGAGACTGCAATCCTGACTCCAAGTTCAAGTCTTGTCTGCCCCTAAGCTGAGCCTGTTTGATTTATTGATGAGACATAGAGAAGTCACCTTGTCTGCCATCTTCCTAGATAACTTTTCATACTAAAAAAAATGAAAAAATAATAGAATATGGAATTTAAAATCCTCAAAACATACAGGGGAAAAGGTTGCAATTTTATTGGAATTTTGTTGGCTGGGTTTGGAAGGACTATCTTGGTATCTTCTGGTCACTCTAAGGGTACTTGTATAATGCCCCAAAGTTCATAAAACCAGATTTTAATGGCCTTAAATAAATTCTCACTTCCACAATTAATATTTTGTTGGAGTTTAATTCTCTTGTCACACAAGTGACAAAACAACTTCCATTTTAGATGTCCTTGGCATACTTTATTGATCAGATTCTTTTTTTCTGATTGTGGTACTCATAGTTACTCATGGAAGAGAAATAAGTTTTTATGTATAGAATAATGAATAAATAAGAATTAAAAATGGTACTGTTAACCTTTTGGTATAAACATGGTATTCATAGTTTCATATCTTTATCCTAATGTAATAGATCCCTGCCCTTTCTGTCACTTTATGCCACTGCTCTTATAGTTCTTTGAACTCCAGGATTCTGGTGATTCCATTTTGTGAAATGAGCAAACAAACAAATGGCCTACAGAGAAATAGCCTATAATTGATGCAGTTTCTATATCAGGTGTCCTCAAACTTTTTTTAAACAGGGGGCCAGTTCACTGTCCCTCAGACCGTTGGAGGGCCGGACTATAGTTTAAAAAAAAACTATGAACAAATTCCTATGCACACTGCACATATCTTATTTTGAAGTAAAAAACAAAACGGGAACAAATACAATATTTGTATTTGCATGTGGCCCGCGGGCCGTAGTTTGAGGACCCCTGTTCTATATAGTAAAAAAATGCTCCACGTACAAATGGAATCTAACTCTAAAAATGAGATTTGGACATCAAATTGTGGTCTCCTTTTTGTGGTAGGATTATAATAGGTTTTCAATTTCTTTTGTACACTTGCTCCTATGACATTTTAAAGAAGATATTTGAGTGCTGCATGTAGCTGTTTGTAAGATTGGGAAGGAAAGCTGGAAACCAATAAATTAGAGTAGTACAAATTTTCATGAGAAGGTGGGTTTGTACCATAGTCACACAGTTTCTCCTACCATAATAAGATGATATAATAAGAACTGAGTGGTTCTGTAATTGTAGGTATCGCAAAGGTTTCGAGCTCCAGTCATCTCTTTATTCTGGAATTAACCTTTCAATTCTGCTGATAGTTGCTGGACAACAATTTGAAACATCCATGGAACTAAGGAAAATAGGTAAAGTTACTTATTATTGCAGATGTTGATGCTTTGGTAACACAAATTCAGCATTAAAAATTATAGTCACAAAACTAGCATTAAATTTCAGAAGGAAGAATTACTCTCTGATGGCTCACCTGAGACAGTAGTCAAAGTAAAATGCCCATTTTTCTTCTATCGAAAGGCTGGCATAATATGATAGAAACTAGATACATTTTTATGACTTTATCTAAAATTCATATTCTTAAGGTATCCAGCTGAGCAGTATGTTGGGAAGAAAAGGGCGCTTGGAGAAAATGAACAATTACTGGGATGTGGGTCAGTTCCTCAGCGTCACCATGTTGGCTAATAATGTCGAGAAGTCCATCCAGGCAGCAGAGCAGTTGTTCAGATTGAAGCCTCCAGTCTGGTGAGCCATCTCTGCATTATCATTATCCTTCTCAATATCAGATCATGTCTTGAAATGTTTCTGCCAGGGAGGAAAGGTATAAATGCAAAAAACAATAGCAATTACTATGTTCCTCCTTCTAACTTCTTCATTATAGCAAAGTTAGGGCAGAAAGAACAACTCTGAGGGATCACTTGGTTTTATGTGAATGGAGGGAAAGACAGACATATGCACATACAGAATATATCCCTACATACTGTATCTACAAGATAAAACTTTGTCCTATTCATTTCTTCAGGCCATCGAGGTCCTCAAGAACAAAACATTCTTTGATACTAATACATATTGTGCATATGTGAGAAAGCAGATCATAAAGCTGGAAAAACAGCAAGAAAATGATGTTCTGCCTCAGTGGTTCTCAAACTTTGGCATATATTAGAATCATCTGTATTGATTAAAAAACAGATTGCTGGGCTCACCCTTCTACTTCAAAAGGTCTAGGGTAGGGCCTGAGAATTTGCATTTACAAATTAGTAGTACAAACTGATGCTGATGGTCCTGGGACCACACTTGGAGAACCACTTTTCTATGGACTCATTTTAATTAAAAATATGTGACTCAGAGAAAGGTCTAGGTGGGTTGGACAATACCTGACTTTTCTAATAGTCATTAAGTCCCTTAAAAAGTGGTTATCTTCTTGATTGCAACCATTCCATAGTAGATGCTAAGTAGATATTTTTATAATGAAAAATGATGATTGATGGATTTTCTCTAAAATATTGATAGTGGTTATCTCAGGGTGATAGCTTTATAACTTTTTTCCCTTATAACTTTTTGTGTGTTTTTTTTAATCCTCACCTGAGGATATATTTATTGATGAGAGAGAGGTGGGGGAGGGAGAGAGAGAACATCAATGTGAGAAAGAAACATCGCTCATTTGCCTCCTGTATGCACCCCAATTGGAGACTGAACCTGCAACCTAGGTATGTGCCCTGACCAGGAATCAAACATGTAGTCTTTTAGTATATAGGACAACACTCCAACCAACTGAGCCACTCAGCCAGGGCTAGCCTTATAAATTTTTAAAAAGATTATCTTGGGTGGGTTTGATGTAATCAAATAAGCCTCCCTTTTTAATATATGTTTTTATTGATTTTTTTTTTAGAGAGAGAGGAAGGGAGAGGGAGAGAGATAGAAACATAAATGATAGGCTGCCTCCTGCACATCCCCCTGTCCGGGAATCCAACCCAGTGATCTCTTGGTACATGGGATGATGTTCAAACCACTGAGCAACACCAGCGGGCCAGCCTTAATATGTTTTTAATCTGTTTTTCCTCATCTGATTTGTTGAAGATATATTTGGATTACTTACATAATTTACAAATTTTTACTTTTAACAATCTATGTTGATTTTCTCCCCTCTTATTTCTCATCACAGTGGGTCAATTTGAACTCCTAATTGTAGGAATCTCTTCAGTCATATCTAGTTTGACCCCATTTCTTCCCAGTCTGAAGGACTTAAATTTGGTCCCCAAACCATATCAACCTCTCGAAAGTTCTCTGAAGCTAAGAGAACACAGAGGCAGGCTGAACCTCTGGTCCTCCCTGAGTGGCTGCTGTTCCAGAATATTAATTTTAGCTGACTCCATGGAGAGCAGGCCTGAGGCTTGAGTATGTTCTCATTACATCAGGGCTTGTGCTGACTTACTGTTGATACCTATTGTTTTGGGTTCAAGATCACCCTCAGGTTCATGATTTGTTAGAAGGACTCTCAGAACTCAGAAAAGTTGTTATACTCGTGGTATTATAGTAGAAGTATACAGATTAGAATCAGCAAAGGCAAAAGGCACACACGGCAGAGTCCAGGGAGACCAGGCACAAACTTCTGGTTGTCCTCTCTCTGTGGTGTCATATGGACATTGTTTAATTTTCTCAACAGCAATGCAGTACAGCATGCCCAAAGTATTGCCAACTAGGGAAGCTCACCAAATATTGGTGTCCAGGGTTTTTATTGGGAATCAGTTATGTAGGTATGGAGTATCCATGTAACTGACCTTAGTCACTGAGTCCCCCATCTCTCTGGAGATCACACTGATAACAGCATTGCCCAAGGCCCCCATCATGCATCATATTGTTAGTATAAACTATCTGCTATGGCTCACGGTTTCAGGTAAACAAAGACACTCCTATCTCAAGCAGGCTATCCCAAGAGCTTAGAGGTGATTTTCCAGAAACCAGTCTAGGGTCAGATTTTTCTTTGGAATGTGTAGAGTTTGGGCAACACAGGCCAGCTGAATTAATCCTGTACTGCACAGTATCCAAGCAAGTCATTCATAGTCTAACTGATCTGTCTTCCCAGGATAGCTCTAGACTTTATCCTCAAAGCGAAAAATAGTACTCGGATGCTTTCACCTGAACATCCCTGTTTAGTGCTACAGAAAATGTGACCACCACTGCCTAGGAACTATTTCAAAAAGTTAGACTTGCCTATGAACAGTAAAGTTGTGGTTGGATTCAAGATCTCAGAATATCAAAATCTACCTGCTCAGATCTAATTTTTTTAAAAAAAGACAGTAAGTTTCACATCAGTGATTGCCAGCGGTCCAGGAGTTGGGAATGAGGGAAGAAGGTGTGACTATAGAAGGGAGGAAACAAGACGAATCCTTGTGGCAATAGAAATGTTCTCTGTCTTGGCTGTATGAAGGTCAATATCCTGATTGTGACATTGATCTAGAATTTATGAAATATTACCGTTGGGGTGGAGTAAACCAGGCCAAGGCAAGGGGTACATAGGGTCTCTCAGTGTTGTCTCTTACCACTGAATGTAAGTCTCAAAATAAAAAGTTGAATTTAAAAAGAAAAAGATAATGAGTTTGAAATTCTGTCATTTTACAAGTGCTTTGAACTTCAAACTACATTCTCTTATTTAAGACAGCAAATGCTTGCCAGGCTCTGCTTTGAAGCACTGTGTACCTAAATTGAGGTTTAGACCAATTTTGATAAAAAGTCATGTTGTATGATTTTGTTGAGTAAAATTATTTTGCCCACTATTTGGGCTTATTTTAATTAAGTATATGGCTGCCAAATGATTAAGAAGCACTCACTACACAATATTAATTTAAATAAAAAGCTTTCAGGAAACTTCTTTTAAAGGGAATAGAATTGAACTCACTTTCTTTGGGAATCTAATTTATTGGTGCTTGTGATTTTTCCAGGTACCTACGATCATTAGTTCAGAATTTGTTTTTAATTCTGCGCTTCAAGAAATTCATCGCACCGTTATCCAGGCGAGAACTGCTTAACTTCTGGTTAGATTTAATTTTTGAGGCATCAAAGGAAGTTGCTAATGGACTCAGATTTCCAGTAAGATATCCTAAATTTGTTTCTTTTTAAAAATTAATCTTTATTGTTGAAAGTATTACAGATGTCCCCCCCCCCTTTTTCCCCATTGACCCCCTCTTCTCTACTCCCATTCTCTCCCTAGGCTTTTATCCCACTATTGTCTGTGTCCATGGGTTATGCATATATGAATATGAGTTCTTTGGTTGATCTCTTCCCTCCTTGTCCCTTCCATTTGAGAATCCTCAGTCTCTTGCATGCTCCCATGTCTCTGGATCTATTTGTTTGTCAGATTTTTTTTTCATTAAATTCCACATATAAGTCAGATCATGTGATACTTGTCTCTCTGTCTGGCTTGTTTTATTTAGCATTTATTTCTTTAAGATAAAAGTAAAAAGAAACTGGGGATTGGTGCCATCTAATTATTGAATACTTAGAGTAATTGAATAGTTAAACTATTCATCAATCTTATGTGGAATCAACCAGTGATAGATCAACTTACTAGAAAATATTGGCTATACAGTTGACCCTTGAACAACATGGGTTTGAACTGTGTGGGTCCAGTGGATTTTTTTCAATAAATACTGTATTCTCTACAATAGAGTGATTTTGTCTCCCATGGGACATTTAGCAATGTCTGGAGACATTTTTGGTTGTCACAATTGTGGGGAAGGTATTGCAACTGGCAGCTTATGGAGTAGAGGCCATGGATGCCACTAAACATCCCACCGTGCACAGGACAGTCCCACCTCCCCACACACAGAATTGTCCATCCTACAATGTCAGTAGCGCCACGGTGCTCTAGAACAGGGCAGTACTAATAGTGAAATTTTGGAATTCAAAGCAGTTTTCTCTTGGGGTTTGGTTTGTCTCTAGTGCCACAAATTACTTTTTAAAATTTTACTGAGAAGCAAAATTGCTTTTATCTTTTTATTGAATTTTTGTTGCAGTTTTATGACCATCTTATAAGGAGGCCTAAGTAAGATATCTAAACATTCTGGAAACAACTTCAAATAATTGTGTTTCATATGTATGCCATGAGATTTTGTGAACACGTAGCATTCAAGAATCTCATTAAAAAGCTAATAACAGATTAACTTATTTGAAATGATAATCTCTTCCCAGGCTAAGCAATCTTAAACATTCTGCTTTATTTATTTTGGAAATTCACTATCTCTTTCCTGTACATTCTGCTCCCCTCCCCACCTTCCTCTCTCTCTACCCTAACAATATAAAACATGGCTGACGTCACCTCACTTTTTCATCCCCTTGCATTTTTTAGAATTGGTACCTACCTGTGACCAACCAGTTAACGTCCTCATATCTCTCAAAAACTATAGCATCCCTCTTTTTTTCTGTCACTTCCCCAACCAGGCCTTTCTTGACTACCCTGTCTAAAGAAGCTCCCCCCTCCAACTCTCACCTTTATTCTGCCTTATTTCTTCACAGTTCTATATGATACTGTATATCCCTATCTGTTCTTCCATCTGCCCCATCAGGACAACGGCCTCCTGATGACAGAGACTCCTGTTGTGGGCTTCTGTGTCCATAGGTCTTAGAATAGGGTTACAGGTCCTTCATGAGTGTTTGTGGAGTACACAGCTTCCCACTTCCTCAGTGGGCAGGGTGACCTATTTTGTATATTCCTGTGCATTACAGAAATCCATTCTTCTTCTAGGTTCTGGTGATAGAACCAACAACCAAAATCTACCAGCCATCATATGTCTCTATAAATAATGATGCTGAGGAGAGGATGGTTTCTCTGTGGCTTGTCTCACCCCCAGAAACGGTAAAAAAAAGATCATCAACAGCTTTTTCTTTATTCTGTACTAGAGGCCCAGTGCATGAAAATTCATGCACTCAGTGTGTGTGGGGGGGAGGGGTCCCTCAGCCTGGCCTGCACCCTCTCACAGACCAGGAGCCCTTGGGGAATGTCTGACTGGCGGCTTAGACCTGAGGGCTGATTAGGATCAGGGGATGGTGCCAGCTGTCGAGCGGCCAGCCCTGCCCCCCATTGCCCCACCCCAACCCCCCATCACCACCCCCACGCTCCCCCCCATCACCGTCTCCTCCCTCTGCCCGCTGACACCTACCTTGGCTGGCCTGGAGCTGCCCACTCACCAGCTCCGCCCCCTGGTTGTTCCACCATTCAGTCGATTTGCATATTAGGCTTTTATTATATAGAATGATTTAATCAAATATTTGATTCTCAAGTAGAGGAGTCTATGTTGTACTTGAAAGAGCAGGCAGCTGTGCCTAACTTCTGAGTTATGGGAGTAGATGAGAGAGTATAACCACAGATGAAAGAAAGAAGGCAGATTTTTCCATTATATATATTTATATTATGTATGTATGTGTATATATAGATAAATTAATGCAGGCTTGTTGAAAAAAAGTTAAACAGTGAGGTAGTAGATAAGGAATAAAGGGCAAGTCCCTACAAATCTCCTAAACCTAGTTCTCATTCCCATCCCCAATGATTTGGTGGCTATCTATATCTTTTTTCTAAACTCACTTATATGTTTATAATGTGTGTATACATACACACATTATATGTATTATATAATATATAAGAGAGAAAGGCACTCATTAAAGTGAGGTCATATACTATATATTCATTGTTTTGCAACATGCTTTTTTTACTGGTTTGTACACATGGACAGTTTTTATGAAGCACACACAGATCCACTTGATTTTTTAAGGGTAACATTCCTGTACTAGTATCATGTGATTCATTTCTGAATATGGATAAACCATAATTTGTTTGACCACTTTCCTGCTGATGCGTATTTAGGTCTGTTTTGCTCTCTAGCCAATGGTAGCTGTGCTGGTGCACATTGGCGGTTACACCCTACTACGCTCATGTAGCTGTTTCCAGAGCAGGGATTCCCAGAAATGGTCCTGTTGGATTCAGGACTAAACACATTTAACGTTCAATAGCTGCCATCAAACTTGTACCTTTCCGATTTTACTCACACCAACCATATAGGAGTGGAAACATTTGAATTTAATTGCCCATTAAAGAGATTATAGAAATGCTAGACCAGGCCTGATGTTTTGTGATAACAGCTATATTTTTATTTCTACATATCTAAAGTACTTCACTAGCTTTTTGCTTTAATAAAATATTTCACTATTCCATTGATATAGGTACAAAATAGCTCATGTTGTGACATGTAGTTGTAGAAAAAATTAATTGTATTAAAGTTATAAATAAAATTATTTGTAGTAATAAAAAGATGTAGCATCTTTGACAAGTGCACTAGATAGATCTATTTGCTATGTATGTTTTCATGGAGTGTAGAGAGCATTCTGCCATAATAACTTGGCAAAGAAAGATTTTTTTCCCTGGAAACAAGCGTGTGGGCAAATTATTTTAATCAGGTGAAAATAAGCAATATCTTTAAAAAAATAAAGTGCTACATTCATTGGACAATGAGTAGAAGCTCAGTATCATATTAGAAATTCCTTATCAGAAATAGTAATGATACAACTTCCCATTGTTAATGGGTGTAAAGTTTGAGTTATGCTAGATGAATACACTACAACTATCTGCTGTACAATTTAGTGCCTGTAGTTAACAATATGGTATTGTGCCCTTCAAAATTTAAGAGGGTAAATCCCATGTTATGTGTTCTGAACACACACACACAAATAAATAAAAACAAAAACCAAGGGACACAAGAACACTTGGGGGTGATGGATATGTCTATTACTTTGATTGTGGTTATGATGTCATGGGGCTTTGCATACACCTAAACTCATCAAGTTATGCATATTAAATATGTGTAGTTCTTTAAATAATAATTAGACCTAAGTCATGAATGATATCTCAAGTTGTCTTCATCTGCTTGAGATGCTGTAACAATACCATAGACTGAGTGACTTAACAGAAATTTATTTCTTGTAGTTCTAGAGGCTAGAAAGTCTAAGATCAGAGTCCCAGCATAGTGAGGTTCTGGTGAGAGCCCACTTTCTGGTTTCTAGATGGTGGTCTTGCTTTGTCCTCATGTGAGTGAGAGAGAGAGACAGGGAGCTCTCTCCTGTCTCTTATAAGGGTACTAATCCTATCATGAGGGCTCCACCCTCATGACTTAATTACCTCCCAAAGACCTCACCTCTAAATGCCATCACATTAGGAGTTAGGGCTCCAATAGATGAATTGGAAGGGACATAAACATTCAGCCCATAATACAAGCCTAAGCCAGTAAACTTGTCTAATATTTAACAGTGAAGCAGCCTTCTCATTGATAATAGAGTCAGCAGCCATTAGTGAAGACAAGCTGCCATAATGTGCTTGGGGCTTTTTTTCCTGTCCTGTGTGCATTAAATATTTCAGTACAAAAGAAAAATTAAAGCTATAATAAAATACATACATGGTCATTTGAAGAATGCATGTGTCTTCTATTAAATTTTCATCTGGGTTTTTTAGCCTTTTATTGAAGTATTACATAGACACAGAAAAGTGCATCAGTCATAAATTATTGATTTTGACCAAGTGAACATACGTGGGTACTCAGTGCAGGTCAAGAAAGAGATTCACCCACCAAAACCCTTTCGTGCTTCCTTTGTGCCTCTCTCCAGACACTATCTCCATGAAGCACTCTGTTCTCAATGTTGGAATTCTTATACCAGAGACCAACTTTGCTTATTTTCAAAATTTTCAAAATTCTGATCTGTAATTTCACTATTCCATTGATATAGGTACAAAGTAGCTCATATTATGACATGTAGTTGTAGGAAAAATTAATCGTATTAAAGTTACTCTTCATACTTTTGCAGCAAAATTGTTTTGGCCTCATGGAATTCTTCAGACTTTGCCTACTGCATTTGAATCCTATAATGGTTGCTGGCCCTTAATGGAAATTTCCATTGGTACATATACTACCTTACTAGTTGTAAATGTTTTACTTTGTATATAGTTCATAATAAGAACTGAGAAAGGCCGTAGCCGGTTTGGCTCAGTGGATGGAGCGTCGGACTGCAGACTGAAAGGTCCCAGGTTCGATTCCGGTCAAGGGCATGTACCTTGGTTTCGGGCACATCCCCAGTGGAGGGTGTGCAGGAGGCAGCTGATCGATGTTTCTCTCTCATCAATGTTTCTAACTCTCTATCCTTCTCCCTTCCTCTCTGTAAAAAAATCAATAAAATATATTTTAAAAAAAAAGAACTGAGAAACAACTACATAAGCAGCAACTGTTAGTTTTCCTTGACTGATGAAATGTTCCATACAAGTGCTTATAGTTGTCAGAGCATTCATCTGAGAAAAATATAAATTGCCTTTGATTTTGCCCTCATGTTGAATTTTGAAATTCTGCCGATTGTGAAAGCAATCATATTTGCCTAGAATGAAATGACATTTTTCTACACAGTGTTGTTGAATTTTTCCCCGTGGGCTATGAATGGTGGGAGAGATCACACATATTCACATGTTCACCCACACACAGCATCTCTATAAGATGAGATTAAGTTGTGGTTTATTAGCCAAGGATACAGGAACTTACGCTGGTCAATGTTTAACAACCAACTCTCCCACGGACACCGGAGCAGAGGGCTGACTTGTCATGCTTACTGATTTCTATGGTATAAATTCTCCAACCATGGCCACTTTCAAACAAGCTACATTGGGTCACCAAGTGTGGGGTTAGGAAGAGATGTGAAAAATTGGCCTTCCCAAGCTGGCACAAGCTTCATGCAGCACATCCATGCAAGGTCACACAGGGCAGAGGCAAATGCAGCACTTCTCCCTCAGCTCCTCATGGGCCCCAAAGTCACCAACAGACACATAATGGCTACCAACACTGTCCCCATGGGTAGGGCTGCTGGATTTGGGAAGCCCCTTTTGGGGGGTGCCTTTTATACTTATATCAGAAACAGTACAAACTTACACAAGAAGTCTGTGCTCTTAACACAAAATTGTCATAGACACCCAAGATTCCTCCCCAAAAGTCTGCATTCTGGGGGTAGGAGGGCAGAAGCCGAGTGGGGCCCAGGGGATCTTGGAGGCATGCCCTCCCTCCGGCTTCCTAGCCCATTTCTCCATAGCCCACCCTGGCTCTGCTTCCTGTGCACGTTTACTCAGGGCTTCTGACTCTGACATGGAAAGTTACAATCTTGACTATTTCCTTACCGTGATTTAGATGTTTAAATATCCCCTCTCAGAAAAGATTAGGACACTACCTTACAGAAGGCTCCAACAGGAGGAAAACAGTTGTGGCTTTCCTGATCAAGTACTCAGTGCCAGTTGACCCACCAGGACACCAAAGCAGAAACAGTGCATCCAGTCCTGCATTCCCTACCAAAGTTCCTGACAAGCTCCACTTGCAGATACGAGAGAGCACAGACTTTACAGTTTCGTTTATGTAATATTCTAGAACAGGCAAAAGTCTCTGTGGCAGTAGAAGTCAGAATAGCAGTTGCTATTCCATCCTACTGCCCCCCCAGGCTGGCATCACAGGGCTCACATTAGCACTTTTGCTTTTATCCTTCTTCCTCCCTGGAATTCCTTTTTCTAATTACCCAAGTCTAACTTTTATAAAGGCATCTCTGACCACCCTTCCACTGAATGTCTGTAGGCTACCCCATTGCCTGTATCATGTACAAAGTACATCCTGTCACTTATCAGTTTTCCTAAATGTCTCCCCAACTGCATTGCCAGCCCATGCATGACTTCTATGTTTTTATACCCATAGGTCCTACAAATCAGCTCCCCTCCCCAAATGCCTATTGATTATGACATAAAGGGAAAGAGGGAAGGTCCCTATTGTTTACTTTCTTAACTAGTAAATCTTTCTCCCAAATTGAGAAGTTCCCTAAAAGATACCCTAGAGCAGTGGTTGGCAAACTGCGGCTTGCGAGCCACATGCGGTCCTTTGGCCCCTTGAGTTTGGCTCTTCCACAAAATACCACCTGCGGGCGCGCATGTACAGTGCCATTGAAACTTCGTGGCCCGTGCGCAGAAGTCGGTATTTTGTGGAAGAGCCACACTCAAGGGGCCAAAGAGCTGCAGTTTGCTGACCACTGCCCTAGAGTAAACCTGTGATCTGGGAATATTTTGAAAACTTGTGTGGCTGAGCTTTCTGCATATGTGCAGCCTCTTGCTGGGCATGTGGGTCAGACAGGGCTCTCTTGTATCGGCCCTGGTTCATATTTCTGTACCTGAATCCAAAGGCAGATTCCCGCTCTGCAACAATACTCTCTTTCAGTGACTTTGAATACACCTTTCCTCTGAAATACACTCAATCTCTACATGGGTGGGTCTGCTGTCATGGCTTTCATCTTTTACAGCAGTGGTTCCCAAACTTATTTGGCCTACCACCCCCTTTCCAGAAAAAATATTACTCAGCGCCCCCTGGAAATTACTTTTTTTAAATTTTAATAGCAATTAAACAGAAAAATATATGTATTAATGTTTCTACCTTTTTCGTAAAATATAGTAAAGAAAGGTATAAATTAGAAACATTGAAGTTTGAAATTATGAAACTATTTATTGAACTCAGAATAGAAAGTTAAAACAAATGCACCTGTGGCCATCACCATCCCTCTGGATCGCTGCAGCACCCACCAGGGGGCGGTAGCACTGCTGTCATGGCTTTCATCTTTTACAGCCTTAGTCGGCTTCCCATCTCAGAGTAGAAGCTGAAGTCCTGATGATAGCCTCCAAGGCCCCGCATGATCTCCCTCATGAACTCTCTAATCTCCTTTACCGCTACCCCCTCACTCATTCCATTGAGATCCCTCCTTACTGGTCCCCAAACGTGCCAAGCACACTGCTACTTCAGGGCCTTTGCACGTGCTGTTTTCTCTGCTTGGTACTGTTCCCCCAGACATCTGCATGGCTCATTCTTTCACCCTCACTTTTTCTGTTCAAAGTTATCAGGCCTTCCCTGAACATCTGGTTTAGCATCATGACCTCCTGCCCCACTTTAATGCCCTTCCCTGCTTTATTTTTCTTTGCAGCACTCTTCATCCTCCATCACATATTAATTTGCTATTTAATTTAATTTATTGCCCATCTCCCTCACTCTATCGTAAGCCCCATCAAGGCAGGGACATTGTTGTTCTCTGTCATATCTTTAGTGCTTGTACCTTGCCTGGCTCATAATAGGTGCTTAATAAACATGTATGAATGGATCTTCTCCCATTGGGAACTATCCTCCCAGTTGTTCCTGTTGTCATGGCTCCAAGAAATTTGTCACCCAACTGCTTGTAACTGGTCTCCTGAGCAATATGCTCAGTCATTTGGCTCTTACACGTCTCTTCGCAGGGGCGGCGGGGGGTGGGGCGATTACCTGGTAATTTGTGACATTCCTCAGACTAATCAAATGTATTTTCTTATTTTAAATTATTGTTGTGATGTATTGGTAATATAGTCTATGGCCACTGAAACTGGGATTTCAGACATTCCTTCTGAGGCTCAATTTTGTGCAAACTTTAAGGTCAGGAAATAGTGGTGGAAGAAGGGGACAGTTATTTTTTTTAAAAGTGCATCTTGTACAAATTGAAATTTCAGTTAGTCATAGTAGGCTAGCTGCTAAAACAAATAACCCCCAAATGTCAGTGTATTAACATGATAAAAGTTTATGTCTCATATGCTATACAGATTGGCAGGGTCCCCATTCCATCTTGTAGTAAATGGAGAAAGAATATAGAACACTCCTGTGGAGGGTTTTATGAGCCAGGCCTGCAGGTGATGCACATCTCTCCTGCTTGCATCCCATTGGTCAGAAGGCCAATATATGTCGCACCTAGTTGCAAGGGAGGCTGTGAAAAGAGTTACTAGTTATGTGCCCAGGTAGAAAAAGAAATAAAAATTGGTGAACACTGACTGGTGTCTGCCACATTCTTGCTTCTCCAAACATTTTTTCAGGTCACTCACCTTAGGTGGGCTGTTCTCACACTCATTTTAGAATGTTCCTGATATGTTGACAGAAGATGAAAGGCCAGCCATTGTATACTTATGTGCTTATTGTTTCTATTTCAAATTTAGATCATTTGCTTTAAACTGGGTTAGAGATAACAAATGAATATTTATAATACATTAGAAAATGCTCCTGGTTTCCAAATTATGCAAAATATATTGTTCTAACCCCTAAGCCTCTATTGAAAGTAAAATAGCAGCCAGGTTGGTGTGGCTCAGTGGGTGTCAACCTATGAACTAGGAGGTCACAGTTTGATTCCTGGTCAGGGCACATGCCAGGTATGTGGGCTCGATCCTCAGTAGGGGGCGTGCAGGAGGCACCAGTCAATGATTCTCTTGCTCATCATTGATGTTTCTATCTCCCTCTCCCTTCCTCTATGAACTCAATAAAAATATATGTATTTCTAAAAAGTAAAATAGCAGAAGTGATTGACTATAGAATGAAACCAAAAATTATTCTTTACATGGAAAAAATCAAGCTACTGACTTTTGTCTTTGATGCCTGCAGAAACAAATCCATGAATGGAATTTTGAAGCCACTTCCATTAAGGGAATAAGGTAAGAACGTAAGATAAAATGTAATTATTTTTTTAATTCTTTATTAGTTAAGGTATTACAAATGTGTCCTTATCCCCCCCATTAACCCCCATCCCCCCCCACTCATGCTCTCATCCCCCTGTTGTCCATGTCCATTGGTTTGGCTTATATGCATGCATACAAGTCCTTTGGTTGATCTCTTCCAGATAATGATTTTTTATTACTTTAATGTTTCCACTTATTGATAATGTGATATTCTAATTGTTAAGGGAATCAAAAAGGTACTATTTTCTCTTTTGTTTACCCTATCTGAGTTAATTCATAATGTATTGCTAGTAATGACTTCTTGGCTTGTTTTTGCGGGGGGGGGGGTATTTTAACTTGCATTTTTAAAAAATTTATACTTATTGTTGAAAGTATTGTAGCTATCCCCTTTTTGTCCCCCATTCACCTCCTCCACTCTGCTCCCACCCCTTCTCCAGGCCTTCACTGCACTATGTCTGCCCATGAGTTATGCATATATGCATATATAAGTTCTTTGGTTAATCTCTTCCTGCCCCCTCCTTCCCTCTGAAATTGTCAATCTATTGCATGCTTTAGTATCTTTTTTCTATGTAACAGATCAAACTCTCATCTCAAACTTTAAAAAAAATAATGAAGTTATATATCTATATAAAGAGAAAGTATTTTTTCTTTGATCCAATACTGTGCAAGTTCTCAGGGCAACCATCCCCCCCCCACCTCTACCCCCCCCAAACTAAAGTGGGGAGCTACTTGGTAATGACACTTGGCTGAGTTCTCCTGGACATTGTTATTAGTGAAGGGGTTGGGTTGGTGTTCTGAGGAGAGGTGTGGTGCATGCTCTTTGTTTCAGGAGTGATGACCATTCAAGTCTCAAATTTTACAAATTTTTACAGCTATACTCTGAGTCTTACCCTGTCAGCACATCTGAGGATGGGAGCAGGTCTGAAGCAGCTGAGTTCTAATCCCTCTCTTGCTGTTTGACCTTGGGAAAGTCACAGCCTGTCTAGGTCTCAGCTTCTTCTAGCTTCCACCAAATTAAGGGCTTGCACCACACAGCTCTATATCCTTTCTCTGATTCTGAGTCCACAGGCCACTGAATGAATCACCTGTAGGATAAAGTTTACATCACTTTAAAGGGAGAGAAATAACTTTTTAAAAAAAGTAGGGTATTTTTGAAGTCTAGAAATTCCTATATTATAATAAATTATTTTACAAATACCTTTCCTGTCTTATGAAATTTTAAATTCTTGAGGACAGAGACCATATTTTATCCCCTTTCCTGTTGCCCATATGAATATATAGTAAGTTCTTGATACATAATAAAGTCAGTTGATGAATATAAACTCAAACATAACCAAGATAAATGTCCCTACTATTTAAATCCATTAAAACAATGAGTCTTAAAATTTTGTAAAATGGAAGAAAAGCTGTTATTAGATTGTTTTCTAAATTTAAAAATTAACATATATAAGAACATTCTTAATGCTTTAAATTTTTACAGCATATCCACATTTGATGAACAGTGTTGCTTTCTTTACATCTATGATAACTCTGATGACTTTCAAATCTGCTTTTCCACCAAAGAGCACTGTAGTAGGTGAGTTATACCTGGTTCAAATATTTGCAATCTAATTATGGTGAATCATTTTTTAAGGGCCTTTGTTGTGAAAAATATTTATTGCTCTACTGCCTTTCCTGAAATTTTTACTTAAGGAAAATTATTTTTACAGCTTTATTGAGATATGATTCACATACCACATGAGTCAGACATTTAAAGTATGCAATTTAATGTTCTTTTTAGTATATTTACAGTTTTGCAATAATCACATCTACTTTTAGAATATTTTCATCACTCACCAAAGAAACTCAATATTTGACAGTCACTCCCCATTTTCCCTTCAACCCCAGCCCTATGCAACCATTAATCTACTTTCTGTCTCTATAGATTTGCTTATTTTTGACATTTCATATAAATAAAATACAATATGTGGTCTTTTGTGACTGGCTTCTTCCACTTAATATAAAATTTTCAAGTTCATCTGTGTTGTAGCATGTACCAGTACTTCATACTTTTCTGTGGCTGAAGAATATTCAATTGCATGGATAGACCACATTTAATTTATATGTTCATCAATTAAAGGCATTTGGGTTGTTTCCACTTTTGGGCTATTATTAATAATGCTGTTATGAACATTTGCATGTAAATTTTTGTGTGGACATGTTTCATTTCTCTTGGAGCCAAATTTCAATTTGTTTGAGTCTTACGGTAACTCTAAAAAAAAAGTTTATAATTAGTCAAATCACTTGTATGCAAATAAACAACTACCCAAATCTAGGAAGTGACTGATGTGGCCCAGAAGGATTTTTGAGAAAGATTTATGCATAATAGTTGATATTAAGCTTAATCTGTGTCAGCAGAATGATGAGGCCACCTTGTACATTTCTTCCTTACATCTCCCCTGTTAAAGACCTTATTTCCAACCATTAACTAGAGTGTCTACAACTTGAGAGTTGATGGTCCCACTGTCCTTAATAATGATTAAATCATCTCTGGAACACTGTCACGGGGATGGACTTAAAGAGTAGTCCAGGGACACTTTTGAAGAATTATCTGTTAGTGGAGTGACTCACAAACAAGTCCTGGGGGAACATTGAGGGAACAAGGAGGAAAAACTTAATAGGGACATAGTAAAATTATGTACTTTTTCTAATGGGCTGTTATATAAAAAGGGGATTAATTCTAAGGAATCTGTGGATGAGACCCACATAAAAGAAGTCTTAGTTCAATATAAGTGAAGCATTTCTCATTGAGTTTTTCAAAGAATGGGGTGCCTTATGTAGTAATGACTTCTCTATCACTAGAGTGTTTAAGCATCAATCGGCTAGCCAGTTGGTGGGGATACTGGATAGAAGGGATTCGAGTATCATGTCAGTATTTGAACTAGATTAGATAACCATTAAAGTACCATGTCAAATCAAGGAGTGGATTGATTGTCCCATGAACTTATAAAAGCTTGTTTTATATTTTATTGTAGTTTAATGTAAGATGGCTAAAGTAAAGTTAGGGAATAAAAGTGATCATAATTAGCAGCATCTTTGTGACATTTGCTGTTGTAGATTTTGTTTTTTGGTCAAAGAGATGATAACAAATGAAGTGGACAATACAGTGAAGCTGGAGGAAGACAATGATGAGGACACCTTAGAGGTGAGTCACAGAAGACCTAGAACATGGAAAAAGTTATTTATTGTATCTTTGATGCTTAAAGAAAATACTGCATTTTTTGTGAAAAAATTGTATATGTATATTTAAAAATACTCATTTATGAACGAGCTAACCATCACTATCCATGGCTTTCAGAGATTAGGTTTAATGCATCTCTATAGAAAAACTCTCAGCCAGGATGTTTAAGAAAACTTTGGCATAGACTAGACTAAAATTTTCCGTTATACACAATCTCTGGAAAAGTTTTTTCTAAGCCAGTTAATCATGTTTGTGAGATTACAAGAAAAATGGTTGACCAACTAGAAGCAGACTTTTTCATTTATGCCTACAATGACTTTAGTTATAGCTACTTGCATATAATATATTAAATATAACGATTTTAAAATCATTTTTAAGAAAATAGGATCATCATAAGCTCTTTTGAACAGCACAGTTGTAGTACACCATTACACATATATTTAAATCTTGCTCAATTATTCAGATTTTCCATTAATTCAGGTTCTCCCAATGATTACTATTTAATGGAATTTTATTATACTTTCAAATTACACTGAAATTAATTCCTTGAAGCTGCTTTCAGAAAAATATCAAAGGGGTAATTTTAATAATTGAGTCAGGTATTTGAATTCTTAGCTTAGAATCAATGTTTATTGTAGGAATGAACTAAGGGATGTACTTTGAAGGTAACAGATGTGGGACAGAGAAAGGTGTGTAATAGAAACCTTTTATGGAGCAGGCTGATGATGTCTGGTTTAATCAGACAGTAATGGGGACTCATTAATAACCTTAATTGTCATGAGCACCCCTAGAAGTAGATGGGAAGAGACATGCATGCACGCTGTTCTCTGTACTTCCATAAGTTGGCACAGTAGAGCATAGGAAGCAACAGAAATAATCCGTTGTTGCTTCTGCTTTACGTAAGTATTGCTCAGCATAGAGTTCCATTTGTTTTAATCCTCAAGAAGAATCAACTAGAACAGCAGTCACCAACCTTTTGGACTTCACAGACCACCAGTGGTCAGCGGACCACCGGTTGGCGACCGCTGAACTAGAATGCAGCTGTGTACCAACTTTTGATGATAAATTTTGGGGAACAAAATAGCAGTCCTAATTATAGGTCAATTTGTACAGTATATGTAATGCTGGATTTATACATTCAAAGGGGGGTGGGGAGGAGGCCCAGCATATGTACTTTGTATTAAGACAAATTTAATTTTATTGACCTTCCCATTCATTCTGGGCTATAGAAAGGTTTGTTTTCTAATACGTTAATAAGGGATCATGCAGGAAAACACCTATTTGGGGTAGTTAACATGCTAAGAACCATTTTTAAATTGCAGCATTAAAATGGGGAGTAATCTCCAAAGGGTGAGCCAGCTAAGTTTCAGATGAGCCATATTTTTTAATTTCTTGGATTCTATTTCATAAAATCATGTTATGAATATATGGGTAACAGAATTCTACCCCTTTAAAATAAGTATTTAATTAAAAGAACATAACCTAAGAAATGTGACTTGCTTGGTACTGAACATTATTCATAAGTTTTTATTTATTTTTTAAAATATATTTTTATTGATTTCAGAGAGGAAGGGAGAGAGAGATAGAAACACCAATGATGAGAGAGAATCATTGATCAGCTGCCTCCTGCAAGCCCCCTGCTGAGGATCAAACCCTGACCAGGAGTGGAACCATGATTTCCTGGTTCATGGATCAAAGCTCGGCCACTGAGCCACACCAGCTGGGCTTCAGAAGTTTTTAAAAACTGCAGTACAATGTTTGGGCTGTTATGGGGCTTCTCCACAAGTGGTGTGCTTTTCAATTTTGCTTTTCCTTCTTTAGTATGAGTATGACCTTGATATGAATGGTAATCGAGTTGTGCTGGGAAAAGGCTCATACGGGATCGTGTATGCCGGGAGAGACCTGAGTAATCAACTACGGATCGCCATCAAAGAAATCCCAGAGAAAGATTTCAGGCAAGTGGGGCAGACCTTCCACATTTCTTCAGGCATCACCTCCACAACCAAATCCCGTGTCCACCACCAATGGTGCAAAGGATTTAAGGATAAGAACATTATGTCATCAAAAAATTTGCAATTCTCTAGTAATAAGGGTGATTTACTTTTGTTCTCTGCATATTATAAATAGATTGAGAGGAACCAAGAGGCATGGGGATTGCAGTCATACTTTAAAAGAAAATTAGTTTTATTTCCACCCATCAACTAAGTCGACAGTTTTATATTTTTACAGAATATGAAATGTGGTAAAAATTTAGCTTTTTGCAATACAGACTTCTTTTATACCCTGCCTTTCAACCCCACACATAGATTTTGGGTGTTGTTGTTTTGTGTGTTTTTTTTTCATCACCAGTAATACTAACTCATTTCTTTTTTTATAACTTTTTAAAAAATCTTTATTGTTGAAAGTATTACATAGGTCCTCATTCTCCCCCCCCCCCATTAACCTTTTCCAGCTTAACTCATTTCTTCACATTTTTAGAGTCTAATTAAATTATTATTCCTTTTAAAATTTATTTCCCACGTAATTCTAAATAAGTACATTGCAGTGTTGACTATGAAGTGTTTTTTTGGGGGGAGGGGGGTTGCTGCATGTACTATCTCCTTCAACTGATTGCTATAGTTGTTTCAGCTTTTCATTGCTGATCGTTGTTCCTGGGATTCAGAGCTAGAGGGCACCTTAGAGACTGTTTTGTCCCATTTCCTAAATTTACAGCCTGAACTTATGATATTTGGCACTTTCTCTGTGCCAGATTCTGGGTTGGCACTGGAGACTAAAAGGTTACTAGGATACTGTCCTTATCCCAGGGTTCTCCCAGTTTGGTAGGGAATACAGAAACCTGCCTGGAAGCTAGAGTAACAAGTGTTATTAAAAAAGGGTACACAGAGAGTTTGTAGAGCATAGGAAAGGAATGAATTACTTTTCCTGGGTGATTTGTGGCAAGTTTAAGAAAATAAATCAACTTTGAGGGATGACTAGGAGTTTGCTTGGTAGAAAAGGAGGCCAGAGCATTCTATGCTGAGGGAAGAACAGCGCTGTTAAGCATGGTGTATTCAGAGAACAACAAATTGTTGTAGTGACTTGAATATAGAAAGTGGGGCAGTAAAGGGTTCTTGAGATGAGGCAAAAAATTTAAAAGATGTAGTCTGACCTGAGTTTGAAGGTTCTTTTGTGCCATGTTAAGCAATATAGTCTTTATGTGAACTTTGTGAAGGAAAATTAAGTGATGAGATGTATGTTTTAGGAAGAGGGAGTATGGTGACTAGGGATAGAATAGACTTAAGAGGCCAGAAGCTGGGACAGGGAGGTCCATTAGGTGCCTTCTGCTATAGTCTAGAGTGAGTCTGCAGAATGAGACTAGAATGCTGAGGACAGAACCTTTTAGGACACCACCCTTCATGGGGGCTGGTGAGAGAGGCCAAGGATGGTTAAAGAGTTCAGGCCCTAACACACTAGTGATCATAACAACAGCAGCCATTTAATGAGTACCTACCACACAGCAGGCACTCCAATGAGTGTCTGAGAAATTTAACCCACTTTGGTCCCCAGCAGTCCTGTGTGGCTGGTATTATTACCCCTAATTTACAAATGGGAAGCTGATTAGGCTCATGGGATCCAAGGGAGAAAAAGTTTCCAGAAAGAAGTGATGGCCAGCAATAGGGCAGGTACTGGTGATATAATGTGGACCCTAAGCCCCTGGGATTTGGCAGGTGACACTGGCTTTGTTTTTCCTACTAGGAACTCCCAATCTCTTCATGATGAAATAGCCCTGCACAAGAACCTCAAGCACCGCAATATCGTTCAGTACCTGGGCTCTGTTTCTGAAAATGGCTACATTAAGATATTCATGGAGCAGGTGCCTGGGGGTGAGTAGTCGCTGGTCTTCTGGTCTCACACTCTGAAAATCACTGATGGGATATAATATGCATATCATTATCCATCCTGCCATTTAAACAATGACAGACCTCTCAGATGTGGAAAAGCATTTATTTCTCAGAGGAGTTGGATGCAACTTTCCATTGTCACAAACAGTCCATTTCTGGTTTCTTAATTCAATCATCAAATATTCATTGAGGGTCTGCTGAGTGATGGAGACAGAGATGAGTAAAGCGTAGTCTCCAGTCTTAAGGCCTTCACAATCTAGGAGTTTAAAGGTGGTTTAAACAAGGCAGGACAGAAGTTTATTAAAATGACATTGTAAAATAACATGTTGACAGTGAAATCAACACCAGTGCTTTATCTACAAAATCCCCAAAAGCAGCAGTATGGTGCAAAACTGTGAGTTCCTTGTGTCTGGAGCCAGATCGTCTCATTTGAATTGGTCTGTTTGCAAGTTGTGTGACCTCAGGCAAATTCTTTACTTCTCTGTGCCCTCAGTTTTCTGATTGACTAAATGAAATATAAATTGTAGTAATACAATCACTACAATAATTGGTGTGTAAACGTAAAACACACACATACACACACACACACACACACACACACACATTAAAACCTGTAAAAAAAATTGTGAGTTTACTTGAGCCAAACTGTTGACAGTTGCCAGGAAGCAGAATCTCAATGTATTGAGATAGTGCTCCAGAGAATGGCGGTTTTTCACCTTGTTTTAATATATTTTGTTGATTTCTGAGAGGAAGGGAGAAAGAGAGATAGAAACATGAATGATGAGAGAGAATCATTGATTGGCTGCCTCCTACTAGGGAATCGAGCCTTCAACATAACATAGGCATGTGCTCTTGACCAAAATAAAACCTGGGACCCCTCAGTCTGCAGACCAATGCTCTATCCACTGAGCCAAACTGGCTAGGGCTCACCTTGTTTTATACATTACAATCAAAGGAGGAGACATAAGTGGGTTACATAAAATCCATTGGTGATAGATTAGGGAGGTGGGAGAAAGCAAAGCGGGGAAACCTCTGGGATTGGGTAAATAGTAAAATGATAGACACATGCTTCTTTACACAGGTGGGTGTAAGGGAGTTAACAGTCAACAATTAATATGATAAAAATAACAATGAGGGAATCTGTGGTCTCAGTCAGGGCGCCAGGGCTGTGCCCTGAGGGGTCCAGAAAAAGAGAAGTTAAAGTTACCCTGACATTTCACAGGTAAGTTATCTTAGATGCAAAAAGACAATAGGCTCAGTAAAGATCTTAGTTGATCTTTGTTGGGGAAGATACTGACCTAGGACATGACTACCCACTATATGCTGCTTTTTCATGAAAGGTTTTCATTTCAGACCATCCTTTGTGGTTACTTTAGGTCTCTTGCGTTTGCAAGGCTGCCACGCCACGCAGGCCTTTCCTGAATTAGGTTAGCATGTGGCCCCTTTTCGTCCACAGGTGTGATAATAAGTATTAGAGTAATACTGACCCTCTCTTAGTGAGAGTTTGGATGGATTGAATGAGAAAATGTATGTCAAGCTCTTAAAATGAAATGGTGTGTGGCAGAGAGCAAGAACTCAGTACGTCTTCATTTAAGTAATTAAAAAATTAATAGTAATGATAATTATAATCTCGATACAAATGTAAGAACTTCAGTTAGAAATCTGTATTTACTCATTCAACTAACAAGTATTAATAGCCTACTATTATAGTAGGAGCCTAACTTATGTATATTAAGAGCCAGACAGTGGGCTTGATTTTGAGGATTACATTAAGGAGAAATAAAGTTTCCTCTTCCCTCAGGTTACTCATAGTCTAAAAGAAAATATGTCAGTTGCTATTCACGTTAATTAATATTCTAGGTGTGAGGTTTAAGAATGACAATAGATGTATACATCCCCTTTTGCAGATGGGGAAACTGAGGCATAGCAAGGTGTTTTTTTCCCCCCCCACAGCTCTGGGTAAAGAGGCAGAGGGTGGGGGAGCCAAGGCTGGCTGATGCCTAAGGGCCTGCACAATGACCTTTAAAAATAAAGTGAAGGGAGGTTTACTTTGAGCAGGGGTCCTCAAACTACAGCCCGCGGGCCACATGCAAATACAAATATTGTATTTATTCCCGTTTTGTTTTTTTACTTCAAAATAAGGTATGTGCAGTGTGCATAGGAATTTGTTCATAGTTTTTTTTTAAACTATAGTCCAGTTCTCCAACGGTCTGAGGGACAGTGAACTGGCCCCCTGTTTAAAAAGTTTGAGGACCCCTGACTTTGGGCCTAAAGGTTTAATGTTTAATAGTATAATTGCAGGGGTTTGCTCAGATGGCACTGTCCCTATGACCTGGCATTGGGGACTTCTCATAATGAGGATGGAGAGACCCAGCCTCCTCTGATCCTGGTCCCTGTCGCCCTAAAAAGCCCCTCCCTCTGGTCCTGTCCACCTCTGAACTCAGGGTGAGGGGTAAGATGTGGCTTTGATCCAAGCTGAGTGGCTGAGACATATATCCAGGATCTACAGTGTTGGGCCAGCCATCCCAAGGTCACAGAGCAACTGTTACGCTCTTCTTCTGACTTTGTACGGCTGATCAGAGCTAAACCCAAAGGTGGCCCCCCTAAATTTCCAGGGTCACAAAGGGGTTCCACTATCCACCTCCTCCGGTCAGGCTGATGTGCTGATTCACTTCTAGTTCCTTCTCTGGCTGCAGTGCTCACTCATTTGGAAACAGGCAACAGATGGAGGAAAAGGCATTGCCTTTAGCCCAGCTACAAAGATTTTGGTATGAGTGCTTATATTAGGATCGAAACATCACCGGACTTTATTTCCCTGCACTCTTAGAACTTAATCTTCGTCACGCTGATGAGTTTTCTGCTGTATCCATTTCCAGGAAGCCTTTCTTCTCTTTTGAAATCAAAGTGGGGGCCGATAAAGGAGTCCACCCTCAAGGTTTACACTAAGCAGATCCTGGAAGGCCTGAACTATCTCCACCAAAACCAGATTGTGCACAGAGACATAAAGGTATTTGCTTGTCTGAGCCAAAGAGGTCTTGTAAATGCATCTCAGATCACTGTTTCTTAAGGTCCAACTCTGTTTTGCTTTCGGGTTTTTTGAAATCTGTCTTTAAGCATTTGTTCTTTCTTTTCTACAGGGTGATAATATTCTGGTGAATACCTATAGTGGAGTGGTGAAAATCTCTGATTTTGGAACCTCTGCACGTCTTGTAGGAGTGAATGCACGTACAGAGACTTTTGCTGGTAATCAGAGCTTGGCTTGTTGGCAATTGATAATTGAAGTGAACGGTGTATTGTCTTAGATTTCAAGTTGTTTGAACTTTGTCATAATGATGCACTTAGCCAGCTACTGTGGCAACAAGATTGCCTTACTTTCTTTTTTGCCTTCAAATATTGGGTCAATGTAGTGCTCTGAGGTTTCTGAGGGTTTCTAAGCAATCGGCAAAATGGTGGCATCTCTTTCAAGTTTAGCAGCACGTAATTTGGAATCATGGATAATTCTGAACAACAGTATTCCTCAGATAACTAAGTAGGATATCTTATTGGTCTGTCATAGAAATAGTCTGTTACTTGAGTGAATTCTGGTACCTCATGCTTTGATAGGATTACGTTTCCAAGGACAGGAATATGGTACGCTAAGTGGATTTGAGGAATTGGAGCTTCTTTTCCATGTGTCAGTGATGGATCATTTAAGTGTTGAGAGGGACCGGATTCACAGAGTGGTCTAAAATTGCCAGATAGCTTTCCATTTACAAGACCAATGAGTAGAATGGTGCTCAAACGCTACCTATGGCCATAGCCGGTTTGGCTCAGTGGATACAGCATCAGCCTGTGGACTAAACGGTCACAGGATTGTGGGCTCATCCCTAGTAGGGGGCATGCAGGAGGCAGCCAATCAATGATTCTCTCTCATCATTGATGTTTTTCTCTTTCCCTCTCCCTTCCTCTCTGAAATCAATAAAAATATATAATTAAAAAAGCTGCCTATGGCTTTTTGAAATTCCTGCTTAAAAGCAACTATAGCAAAAATTTTCATCTTTGGGAAGAAGTTCCATACTAATTTTAGATAAGTAAAGGTTTATGATCCCCTAAGGTATAATACAAGGATCACAAAGATCTTACTTAATGGAATTATGAGACAGTGCTTTTGATTTTATAGCTCTGAAATAAGCTATAAAAGCCAGATGGCTGTTCTCTGTCCCTGCAGCACCAAGCTGTACAGTGGATAGAGTTGGCCTTAGTTTGGGTGATTACTGTCTCAGCTTTGGAAGACTTTTATTCAACAAGAGAATTATTGTATGTTGGCCATTGGATGCCCATAATAGAGACACATTCCCTATCTAAAGGGAACTTTTATATATTAGAAATGACTTTTCAGTTGTAAACTAGGGAGGTACATGCACTCAAAATGGAAAAAGATTGCATCAAGGACTCCACCATAATCTGGATTTTCATTGTTTCTGATATACATATATCAATAGGTATATGAGTGTGTATATATGTACATAAGACTGGAACATATTTTTATTACCTTAATTGAAAATGACTTAAATCCTCCTCTTTGGAAGCCGCCAATTAGCTTGGCAAAATGTAGCAAGAGGGACTCTGATATGACAAGAACTTATTTCAAGGCATAAAACCCCCAACAATTTATCTCATAATTAGCATCCCCAAGGAGAAAAAATTTTCACAAAGACGTGTATAATTCATTATCACATATCAAATTTTCCCAAGTGATTGGCTTGAGGAGGCATGAATTTTGCATTGCAAAATGATGCTGGGGTGTTTGGGGAATAATAAAAAAGAGGTCTCATTTTGGGCAGAAAATTCCCCTGTATATAATTACTCTTTGCAAAACAGAAATCTCAGGATGGACACAGAGGGCCTTTTCCATGCAACTGCCCAAAGGCTCTCAGAGCCTAAAAAGAGAGCCAAAGGCTTCAGGCAACTCCTTGGCCTGAAACCCTCCCTCCTGTGTTCCTCCGAGGGGTCTTCATGTGTGTGTAAACCTGCTAGAACAGGAGGAAGGGCCTTTCTGACCAGTATCAGTCCTCTCTGCTTTTGTTTATTAGAGTTATTGAGGTATAACTTACATATCATAAAATGCACACATTTAAAGTGCACAATTCAATGGTTTCTAGTCAGTTTTCCTAGTTGTGCAGCCATCACCACAAGCTAGGTTTCGTATGTTTCTATCACCCCCAGAAAAGATCCCTGTTCCACCTTTCAGTTAAATCCCATTCCCACCCAGCCCCAGACCCCTGCTGATCTACCCTCTGCATAGATTTGCCAGAAACTGAATGATAGCATGTGTGGTCCTTTGCATGGAGCTTCTTTCACTGCACACTCTTTTTGAGGTTCTCTGTGCTATAGTCTATGTTGGCAATTTGGTTCCTTTTCTGGCTGAATAGTCTTCCATTGTGTGGCTAGGTCACATTCTGTTTATCCGCCCACCGATTAGTGTCATTGGGATTATTTCCACTTTGGGGGTTATTGTGATGATACAGCTATGAAC
>NW_005871097.1:1315335-1319330 GCF_000147115.1 Myotis lucifugus
CAAGCCTTTTGGGGACACATGTTTTATCTTTCTTGGGTCAAAACAGAGGAGTGTAACTTGAAAACAAGAACTCTCTTCTGGTCTGTGCTATAAACAATCCCTTGGTACAAATTTGTGCTCAATCACTTGCTAGCTGTGTGCCTTTGGGCATGTTACTTAAGCACTCTGTGCCTCAGTTGCTTCACAAGTAAAACAGATGCTCATAGTACCTACTCCATAGAGCCTTTGTGAGGATTAAATGAGTTAATATTGGTGAGGTGCTTTGACCAGTACCTGACTCATGACCAGTACCTGACTCATAGCAATTGCAACAGAAAGATTTGAATGAATGAATAAATAAATAAATAAATAAATAAATACCAATTTGCACTTAGAAGTCATGGGTTAGTAGAGCTGGCAGGAGCCTTTGAGAGAATTGAGTTTATGGGCATAACTAACATGTTAAACATGTCAGACTCAGAGGGTGTAATCATAACAGCCACTTTATTTTTTGTCTCCCACTGCCCTTTACATCCTGCTTGGGGCACCAGTCATTTCCCATGACTTTTCCAGCCACCCTTAGATAACAAAGAGAAAGTCTTTTTTTAAAAAGTTTTAATTTCTTATTTTTAATTACAATTTACATTCAATATTTTTATTAGTTTTAGATGTACAGCATAGTGGTTAGATAATAATGTACTTTACAGAGTGGTCTCCCCCAATTTTCAAGTACCCAGCTGGCACCATATGTAGTTATTATAATATTAGTAACTATATTCCTTATGCTATACTCTACATCTCTATGAGTATTCTGTAACTACCAATCTGTACTTAATCCCTTCACCTTTTTCACCCAGCCTTCCAACCCCCTTCCCTCTGACAGCTGTCAGTCAGGTCTCAAAGAGAAAGTCTTAATGGCACTTTGAGAAGCAAACACAATCTACACTTGGAAGGGTTCTGGCTACCATACTAGTCAACACTCTGGTCCTCATTCAAGGGGCAGACTCCACCCCTGTCCCTGCTGGCCCAGCGGCACAGGCACACAGCACCGGAATCAGGACCTTTTCTCCCTCCCTCCCCTCTTCCCTCTGGACAAGCTGCAGGAGAAGAGGAAAGGGCCACAGCTCTTTTCACTTGATTCGCACCGATCTAGGCTGGCTTTGTGTGCTATTACTATTAACACTTTCTGGCTGGGTCCCTCTGAATATGGCTCCCATGCCATGTTTAGGAGCCTGTCCTTGAGCTGACTGTACCCCGCCCCCCCCCCCGCCCCAATCTTTAACCCCTTGCATTATATTAATCTCTCTCTTCCTGCTGAAGGATCCAGGACTGCCTTTGGGCAGGATTCCTTTTTAAAAGACCCTAAAACATTATTTCTACAATGAGTCTCACATCTGGTATCTAGGGTTCATGCACCTTTCACCTGCTGTGAGGAGGGCATGAAGATATCTGCAGACTCTATGGTCTCCCACAGTTTCTCTTAAGCTGCTTTCGTTCCCATGGGAACCAGCTATCTGTGCAGCTTACCTGCAGGAGACATATGCATATGAAGCTCTGAGTGGGCCTCCAAGGAACCTGAAAGGACTTTGGGTAGGAGGAAGTGGGGCCCCCTTCCACCAGGCCCATCCCTTGGGCAGGGAAACTGGGGTGGCCCCTGAGTCCTTGGGAAGCTGCACCTTATTTCTCATTTCTGTACTTCATTAATATTAAATTTTGAAACTTTGCGCTCTCACATTATCTCTAGGAACCCATGGAAGATGCTAACACATGTAGTCTCCTTTCAAGTGTGATTTATGCTGACTTGTTTGAGTCACCATGGGCCCACACCCTTCTGAGGACAGTCCTTCCGCAATTGCTTGAATGAGAGTGGGTAGAGCTCCCAGCACAGTTCTCTCTAAAGAAGTTGTTGTCTTCAGTCTCTACTATTTCAACCCTTTGAACCCCTTGATCTGGGTAGGAGGCTCCTGGATCAATATCTGTGGATCTACTGATCGTTTTGTTTTGAACTCTGTACCCCTGCATGGGTGTAGGTACCTGAGAGCCATGGCTGGCTGGGTGAGCAGTGTGTGCGCACAAATCAGGGGGAGTGCATTTAGGGAGGATATTTAGCCCTTTAGAGAGCCAGCTTTAAGGAAAGCAAATTTTCCAGGATTTTACTGCCAGAACCCTTGATGCCTTCCCTGTTCCTATATGTACAACAGTCCTTCAATAGCCAGCCCCTTCTCCCTGTTTGATCACCACCTTCCCTATGGTGGCTCATGGGCCACAGGAAAAAGTCCAAAGCCAGAGCCTTTGGAATACACAGCTTGCCATTGGGCTGGGCCCTGGCCGCTGCCTCCTTCATTCTTCCCACCCCTGCCTGTGTAAGGCATCACTTGTAGCTCCGTGGACTCACTCTAAACTTTACATCCATGGACCTTTGCTCAAGCTCTTCCCCTTGCCTAGAAGTTCTCCCAATCCCTTTGTCCACCTCCCTGACCTTTACAGCAGGAGTTTGGTTCACTGGCAGCCCCAGCTGCTATCCCTTTGGATCTGCCACCATGTTCATGGCATGCTCATGCTTTACCGTGACTATTCCTAGCCAATGACTCAGCATGGTGGGGTTACTAAAATGAATGTGGGACACTTACAGTAGACAGCTTTTGGACTCCCCACTGGCATGGCTGGAGCTGAGAGCTGCTGTGCCATTTGAGACCCTTCATACCCAATTCTTCCTTCATCTTCTCCATTCCCAGGCGCCAGACCTTCATTGTAGTCTGACAGCTCCCCTTTCCCATCCTGTCCCCCCCTTTATCCTTCATATATATTCTCCCCCAACAATTCTCTCATATACCTAATCCTGTTTTGGCATTTACTTCTCATAGACCCAAATTAACCCAGCCATAGTTTTCCCTGGCTCGAACCAGGCACTTACTACATTTTGCCATTTCCACAGCCACCTCCATCATCATCACCATCATCATGATGTCTGTCTCCTCCACTAGGCAGCTGCCAAAGGTCCAGCACTGTGTTTCTTACATTTTGGTATCCCTCTATCTAGCATGCATTAATATGTGCTTATTGAATTGGGCCCGTTTATTTTTCAAGGGACTGAGTAATCTTCTCTCAACATGGTAAGTATTAAAGGAAGGCATGTTGCATGTCTCTGGTTAAAAGATGTAACCACATCATTTATGCTTGAGACCAGGCCCCATCTGCTATTAATATGAGAGTTAATGTTCACACACTTGTTTACTAATGGTCTGCTTTGTTTTTCAGCAATAGGGTGCCCACATTGTTTGTTTTCTTTTTTTCCAATAGGCACTCTGCAGTACATGGCGCCTGAGATTATTGGTCATGGACTTCGCGAGTATGGGTCCGCGACTGATATCTGGTCCCTGGGCTGCACCATCATTGAGATGGCAACTGGCGAGCCTCCATTCTATGAACTTGGTGATCCTCAAGTAGCAATGTACAAAGTAAGAAATATTTAGTGATTTAAGTTGCTGGTGTTAGGGAAATATAATTGAAATCTCCCAATTCAGAAACCCCTCTACAAAAATAGAAGAGAAAGGATACAGTCTTATCTATATACTAGAGGCCCAGTGCACAAAAATTTGTGCACTGGCGGGGGGGGGGGGGGCGTCCCTAAGCCCGGCCTGTGCTCTCTCCCAGTCTGGGACCCCTCGGGGAATGACCACCTGCTGGCTTAGGCCTGCTGCCCAGGGGATTGGGCCTAAGCTGGCAGTCAGACATCCCTCTGGCAGCCCGGGAGCCCTTGGGGGATGTCCACTTGCCAGCGGGGAGCAGGCCTAAGCTGCAGTCGGAAATCCTTAGCTCTGCTGGGAAGGCGGGAGAAGCTCCCACCACCACCGCTGTACTGGCAGCCATCAGCCTGGCTTGTGGCTGAGCAGATCTCCCCCCTGTGGGAGTGCATTGACCACCAGGGGCAAGCTCCCTGCACTGAGCATCTGCTCCCTGGTGGTCAGTGTATGTCATAGTGACCAGTCATTCCCAGTTATTCTGCTGTAGGTCAA